>NW_001854384.1:5723-7420 GCF_000209125.1 Entamoeba dispar SAW760
AAATGAAAATATTGATATTCCAAATGTATTTTGTAGATTCACAACCAGATGAAGATTATGATAACATAAGATCAGAAAAAGAAATAGAGGACTTAATAAAATGGGCAAGAGAATTAAAATCAATTGATGAAAAAGAAATTAATGAGTTAATAGGTGGATGTAAAGAAATTGTTTATGAAGAAAAGGAGGATACCAGAATAATAGAAGAAACAAAGTCCAGTATAACATATGAAACAAAGACTTATAGAAGAAGTAACAAAAAAATGAATAAGGGAGAAAATGTCCCAGGGGAATGGTATGAAATTACTAGTAAAACTAGAACAGAAAGGCTTCATGAAGAAGAAGAGAATACAAAAAGAATAAAAGAGTTTGAAAGAAGGAAACAAGAAATAAGAAAATTAGAAAAAAAGAAAAAAATAATTAGGGTTGTAGGTACTATTTCAGCATGTGCTGGTGGTGTTATTCTTGGCATTGCAGCTGGTGGTGTTGGAATTATCACAGGGGTTGGCGTTGTTGTAGGTATTGCCACGGTTAGTGTAGTTGGTCTTGGTATACAAATCGTAACTTCGGTTGCAATTTTTCTTGCTCGGGGTCGTGTAATAAAAAGTCTTATCAATCACTTTAAAAAAAATAAAAACGAACAACACTAACAACAGGACTGAATTAATTTCTTATTTTAGAGGATGACGAATAAACAGTAGCAGACAATTGAAAGTTAATTCAACATTATAATTCTTTTGTTTTTTTTTAATTTGGTTAATAGAATATATGATAGGATTTATTCAAAATTAGTAATGTCAATTTTATTATAATTAAGGAATAAAGTGATGTAGAAAGAATAAAATGTTATTAAATTGTGATGAGTTAGTTTGGGTCATAAATTAATTCAAATAAATGTATTTAATTTATATTGTTTAAGACGGTTTTATATTACTGTTTTTCTTCATTAGATATTCTGTTTTTATATTATTTCTTTTATTTGTATTATTTCTTTATTATTAAATTATATATTATCTCTTTTATATTCTTTTATTTCTTCTTTTCTATTTATTCTTATTCTTTTATTTCTTTCTAAAAATCTTTTTATTTACTCAATTTATTATTATATTCTTTTGATATATTATTATCATTTATATCATATATTTATATTATATATTTTCTATTTTATTAAATATATTAAGTAAATATATTTGTATTGTAAATTGTTTATAATATATTTCATTTATTATTATCATTTTATACTTATTTGTTAATTTATAATGTGTAATAAATATATTATATCATTGTATATTATTTATATATTTTATTTATTTTGATTTAATTTGATTCTTTATTCTCTTCTTTTCCTATAATTTGATTCAAATTCTTTCTGATTATTTATTCTTCTTTATTTTTATAATATGTTATTTTCTTATTATTTCTTTTTTTGATTTATTTCTTTATCATATTTTATATTTGATTCATTATTTATTTATATTTTATTTATGTTTATTTCTTATTTTATTCTATTAATCTTTTCATTTGATTATTTTCTATTATTTCTTTTTGTATATCTTCTTCTTGTTGTATTCTATATATTTTATTTAATGTTTTAATATGTATATCTATTACTCTTATTATTTTATTTCTTGTTTATTTATCTTTTAATTATATTCTTTTTGAACTTTCTTATTTCTTTATATTTTCTATTCAATTAT
>NW_001854383.1:0-1122 GCF_000209125.1 Entamoeba dispar SAW760
AATTTAAAAAAGATGAAGAAGATGATTTTAATTCATTTATTGTTACTATCACTGTATCTTTATCTAATTATTGTCAAATATCATTATCAACAAATAATTATATTATTAGAAATAACAATCGTCCATCAATTACTCATACAGTATATACATATCCTAATCAATGGTTAAAATATGAATCATCAAATCAAGCAATATTCAAAATTTATAGAAAGAAAGAACCATATCAAAAAATTGAATTCAGTTTAACAATTGAACAATCAAATGAAGGAACAACATTAATTAAAGAAGTAGAAAATAATGATAAATCAATTTCAACAGTAATTATTTCTTCTTCAAAACCTTTATATGTTTTAGATGATGTAAAATTTTCAGAAACAACATTAACAACAAAGAAAAGTCAAATAATGATTATAGGAATGAAAGGAATAACATTAGATAGTATTGGATATAAGAATTGTAATATGATGATTTATAAAGAAAAAACAAAAGAATGTATTGAATGTGAAAAACGATATTATTTAAATTCAAATAAAGAATGTCAATATAATTCACATTGTATTAAAATAAATAATCAAAATCATTG
The DNA here is from genome assembly GCF_000209125.1 of Entamoeba dispar SAW760. Lineage (NCBI taxonomy): Eukaryota > Evosea > Mastigamoebida > Endamoebidae > Entamoeba > Entamoeba dispar. The sequence goes on from NW_001854383.1 coordinate 584, forward strand.
TATTGAATGTGAATATGGATATTATCTTAATTTAAATACAAAAACATGCAAAATACTCAAAAATGAATGTAAAATTGGAAATGAAACATATTGTTATCAATGTAAAGAAGGATTTATTAAAGAAAATGGAGAATGTAAAGAAAAAGATAATAAATGTAATAAATCAGAAAGAAATTATTGTTTAAAATGTTCAAATGGATATAAAATAGAAAATAATCAATGTAATGGAGATAAAGAAGATCAATGTTATTATGAAGGAAATAACTGTGTATCATGTTCAAATAGATATACATTAAATAATGGAAAATGTTCAAATAAAGAAAAGAATCAAAATGGAAAGAATGAAGAAATATATTGTGAAAATGGAAAATACATCAATAATAATAAATGTATAGAATGTTCAAAATCAGAAATATGTCAAACAAATGATATTGAAATAAAATGTAAATATGAAGAATATTTAGATAATAATAAATGTATAAATAAAACATGTGAAAAAGATATGATAAAAGATCAAAATGGAAAATGTAATAATAATA
>NW_001854382.1:0-2387 GCF_000209125.1 Entamoeba dispar SAW760
TTGAACTTAAACAAATATATAATAATATCAAAATATGAAATATTTGATATTTCATTGATTGAATTATAAGAATATAATCCACGAATATCATAAATGAATATGTTAAAATGAATAATATAAAATAAGAGATAATAAATTCATTAAAATAATCATTATCATTATTCATAATATCTAATCGTTAATATTTCTATTATTTGATATTTAATAAATGAATTGATAAATAAATAAAAGATAATAATCAATACTGATTAATTTCAAGCTAAATATTAATTTATTAATATTGAAATAATAAGAATAAAAAATAAAATAGAATAACTAAACAAAAGAATGAGAAATAAAAAGAAGATAAATAAAATATTAATTAACCCATTCATCATTATTTTATTTCTATTTCAATTACTTTATATTTCATGTATTTGTTTATTTATTTCTTTCATATTATTAAATACTTTATTTTGTTCTTCTTTCTTTTTAACATTTCTTCACATCAACAAATTATCTACAATTAAATATGTTAATTGATGTTGATACATATGAACAATTATAAAAACATTCATCTCAAATGATTTTATCTCCATTGATATCATATTTCTTTTTTATCTCTATTGATTGTTATTTTTACATTTATTTGATGTTCTTTTCATTTTAAATATTGAATAATCAACTAAACTCAATATTAATTGATTTCTTCAATATTTATTTCACTTATTATTTCATTTATATAATCACTAAATATGAAAATAAACAAAGAAATAAGAAGATAAAGTAAAAATAACAATGAATTGAAATGACAATTATCAATTAATTGATTATATTTAATGATTATAAAGATTGTTTTATTTATTCAAAATAAAATATGAAAAAGAATTTGAATTAATTATATGTTCATTACTCATTAATATTCTTATTATTATTCTAATATATTTATTATTGGTTTATTTTTGATCATTTCTATTGATATCTCTGATAATTATAATCACTCTTTTATTATTGATGTTGTTATAATTGAATTTATTCATTTAATTCTTTCATTTTTTATTATTATTGTTTGAGTTTATGTTTAAGTAATCTAATGTATTAGTAATTTCATCTCATTTAAAATATCTCTTATTTTATGATATAAATACAAAATTATTATAAGTGAGAAATATAATGCCTTAATGTTTATTAAATTTGATAATAATTCTTTTCATTATTGAAATAATATTTATTGATGATTATTGATTTATATTTTTTTTAATTAATTACATAATTTATTTTATAACACATTATCAATATCATTACAATGTTTTTATATTTCTTTTAATGAAGATATTAAATACTTTTATTTTATTATAATATATATAACTGTTGATGTATTTTATTTTTAATACCTTTTAAATTAGAATCATCTCATATACCATTTATTGTTCTCATTTAATATTTTATTGAATTTCAATTCAATGAATTCGATATTACATGAATATTATGTTTTATTCACTTTTTATTCTTCCTATTTTGAAGATATTATTACAATTAATATCATCTATTCACTTCATTTCCATACATTCTTCTTAATGTTAATGAAATACTACTCATATAATATTCATTCTAAATAATCATTTTATGAAATTTCATTAATCAAATAGAATTAAATTTAGAATATTTACAAATCAACAAAAATATGTACTTTTTAATGACAAAAGAAATCAAATTATTTAAAATATATTTAACTGATAAATGACAAAATATAAGATTCAATACAACTTTAGTTTTACATTAAAAAAATAATAAATAAAATAACAAATATAATTTTAAATCATAAAAAATAAATGAATTAATATGACATTTACTTATTATACCATTTCTTAATTTTTAGAATTTTAAATTTATAAAAAGAAAGGATTCAGTAATGAAATTAAAAGATTATCATTGTATTTAGATTGTAGTTGATTTATCTTTAAATTAGAACTCATCAAATTTATAATATTTCTTGTTCTTTTATTCTTTCCAAAATAATATTATTCTAATGATTGATTTTCAGGATTTACAAGAGATAAAACAATAGAAATAATATAAGTAATAATAATTAGAGAAAGAAGATATTCAATTGGTTGTAATACAAAATGAACAAAATTTAATTTATTGAATGTTTGTTGTAGAGTTTTAATAATAATTTTATTAAACTTAATTGAAGGAAATCCCTTGTTTGATAGAATGAATAAGATAAATAAGAATTAAATTTAAAAATAAAAATAAAAACAAGAATAATATATAATTAAAAAAAAGAATGAAAGAAAGAATGATATTAATTAAAAGAGAAAAATCAATAAATTATTTAATTTGAGTAAGTGAATTATAAAAATCAAGAATAGTATTATTAAAAGAATTGAATCTATCTATATTGA
>NW_001854381.1:0-12609 GCF_000209125.1 Entamoeba dispar SAW760
CAATAAAGGTTTATGAGAAGAGGTTAGTGAAAAGAATATTTAACAGATAATACATATTATTAAAAAAGAATTAATAATAATAGAAATATCAATTTATCATGACTCTTGTAGAAGTTTGAATAAAAAGAAATAGAAATAACTATTTATATAAATAAAATATATAAACAGATATATTGTATGTTTTTACAACAATTAATATACTTGTAAAAACAAATATAAGAAATAAAAATTATAATAGAATAAGTAAAATAAACGAAAGAACTATTACAATTTGAAACAGAATAAATAATAATAATAATAATAATAAATATAACACACATTAAATAATACAAATTAAATACTATTTCAATTAAAATTTGCATAAATTTGAACTATTTTAAATTAATTGATGTTTGTTTTATTTATAACTTACTTATTATAGTAATATAATACATCATATTTACTATATTGTACTTGCTCATTAGATTAATGTAATTATTTAAATAATAAACTAAACAACAATAAATAAAGTAATGAAAGAAAATACAATAAATTATAAATTAAAAACAAATGATGATAATTTAATGTAAATAAAATTATAAACATAAAATGAAATAAATAAAATAACAAATCAAATTTAATAATTAATAAAATAAATACAAATAACCAATAAAATAAGATAATAGAATAAAGAATAATCAATAACAATTCATCATTCATTAAATATAAATAATTTATAATAGTTAATATATTTATATTATTATAAATGAAATTGAATTAAAATTTAAATATAATAAATATATAACATAAAATAAGAGAATATAAAGAGAATGTAATAATAAAATAAGATATATTCATTCTTATTATTTATTATATTTTATTTATATTTTATTTTGTATTGATTTTATTTTATATTCTTTTTTATTTTTTATATTTCAAATAAATAATAACGAATAAAAATCATTTCATTTCAATTACAATAATTCGTTGTGGTATGAAACGATCTGGATATTGTTTTCCACAAAGTACATTTGATATTCCTTTATATGAAAATGAATGTTGATTACAATATGATATTGTTTTACTCTTTTCTTTACCAATAACGATATCATGTTCATATTGTCCAAATGCAAACAAACAATCATCTGATTGATTATTTAACCAAAATGCATATTTTGGATCATTAATATCAAATTTCATCATTCCTTGTATTCTTCCTTTTGATTCTATTGAAAATAAAAATGATTTTGGATCATTTATCCAGCAAACTTTATCAATTTTCTCATTAACATATCCTCCAAATTTATTTCCATCTGTATCTTCAATAATAATTATGAGATGTTCTTTATTTATTAGTCTTTGATCAAATACTGATGTACCTTTATTCCAATCATCAATATCTGAATCAAATAGTATATTGGATACTTTTCTATTTGTCCATTCTTCTGGTTGTTGAATTTCTTCTTTTGTACTCATTCCTTTCATTCTTTGAAATCTATATTCTTCTTCTTTTTTCTTCTTCCTCTCAAAATAATCACTGTAATGTGTTTCCCATTCTTCTTTCTTTTTGTTAAATTTTGTTTTAATATTGTTAATTTCTTCTTCTAATTTATTAATTTTATTTTTCATATCCATTTCTTCCATGTGAATGATTTTGTCTATTAGTTCATTCTTAGCTTTATTAACTGTTTCTGAATCATCATTACATTCTTCTATTATTTTCTTCATTTTATTCTTTATTATTTCTATTTGATTAATTGTTTCTTGTACTTTTTCTATTACTATTCTTCTTCTTCTAACTACTTCATCCATCCTATCAAATATTCCTTCTCCTCTTTTAACTGCTTGTTCATATGTTTCATTATCTTGTTTCTCAAATATTTCATTTTTAATACTTCCTAAATAATAATGATAATGTTTAGTAGTATCATCAATTGATTGTTGAATATTTGGAAGTGTTTCTATTTCTTCTTTAAAGAATAGAGTGTTCTTGTTTATTAACTCTTCCATTTTATTTTAATTAATATCAAATTAAAATAAGATGATTAAACAACTAAATACACGTTTATAACATTTCATTTTATTTATTACTATAATAAAGATCATTTCATTTTATTATATTTTATTATATTTTTTATTTGTTCATTGTTAATTTCTTATTCAACTTTTATTTACAAATTCATTTATTATTCTATTTCTTTATTTTCTTGTGTTTTTTTTCTTTATTGCTTTCGTATATATAGTTCTTCCTCTTTTATGTCTTTTATTCATTTCTTTGTTTTGATTATTATCTTTATTTCTTTCTTATTTTCTTTAATTGAGTCTTTAGATTTCTCCATTACCTTTTCTTTTTAGTGAATATACTTCTTGTTCTATGTCATACTTTTTTCGTTATCTTTCATTCCTTTATATTCACATTATTCAATTTCTTTTTTTCTTGTTTTTTTTTTACTTTAATTTCATTCTTTGTTATACTCTTTATTTCTTATTGACACTATCTTATTATCATTATGTTTACTCATATTTTTCTTATATTCTTTTTTTTTTCATTTCTTATTTCTCTTTTTATTCATTTTCATTGGTATTTCTTTTACCATTTCTTATTAAACATTTTATTGCTATTAAAGTTTACTCTTCTGTATTCCTTTAAATATTTATTTCTTGTTTTTTTCTTTACAATATTCAAAGACATTACTCAAAAACAATAATAATAAAATTTGTTATAGTCTTTGTACAAAAAGTGACAAACAATAAATCGTATAATAGTGTATTTGTATTGATTATTGTTCTTTTTATTTTGATTGTGTTTGTTTATTAGAATTATTATTGATTTTGGTAAAATTAGAAATATTAATAAAATGTTTTATTTCTAAGTTTAATTCAATTCTTGATATGTTCTTATCTTCTTTTATTTTTCATCCTTTTTTTTTAATTGAAACATTTAAATTAAAAGAAAGTCTCTTCAAAGAAAAAACATAATTCAATAAAAACTGAAATGATGAAAGAACCACCAAAAAATAACAGTTGATTACGTTTATTAGATTGGTCTCTTTTGCCTCTTACCCTGGAGAGATAAATCCCATCTTCAGTTAATGAAAACAGAACAAAAGAAGAAAAATGGAAACGAAATACTTTTTTATATTTAGAACATTTTTTTGATATATCTTAGTTAAACTATTAAAGTTATTTCTAATTTTGTTTTTTATTACAAAAACCAGGTTTAATAACAAAGTGTTTTTCAATTATTTTTTTTTAAAATAAAAAAACATAAATAATAAAAAAAGTTAATAAATAATAAAAGAACTTATTAAAAAAGTTAATGGACGAATTACTATATTTAATCGTTACACTTGTAGTAATTCATTATTTATCATCAAAAAACAAATTATATTACCTTAAGCACAATAGTAATTTTGTTTCAAAAATATCAATGAGTTGGGACGACTTAGTCTTTGTTCTGTTTTGTGGTTTAATAATTATGTTAGTAGAATATTACTTTCCATCACTCTCTGAGAATTTAGTTTTCACAATAGTATACATGTTAATGTCAATTTGTTTATACCTAACCATTCAACCAATAGTCAACAATCTTCCCTTACATTCTTTTATTATTAAAAAAGGAGTATCAATTACAGTAGTTTTTATAATGGTTTTAATTTATATTATTAATCCAAATTGGTGGTTAACAAATATTATTGCAATGTGCATTACTATTTCAATTCAAACGTTATTACATTTTGATAAAGTTCATGTTCCATTGGCATTGATAGTAGGACTATTTATCTATGATTTAATACGAATTTTTAGAAATTGTCATATTCCATTTTATGATGGTAAATCAGTTTTAAAAGGATTATCCAAAAATTCTACAGCATATCGGATACCATTATATCTTGAATTTTATAGCATGTTTAGTGCAGGACATTTTATTATTGGATTAGGTGATATTATTTTTCCAGGAATTTTCATTTCATACTTATATTGTATCGACTTCTTATTTAAAACTCGTTATTTTCTAATTGGTGTCATTAGTTATTGTTTTGGAATAATTGGAACAATACTATTGATATGGAATTATCAAATGGGCGTACCTGCATTACTGAGCATAGTTCCAGCAATGGTTATTCTATCACTTATTTATTCTATAAAAACTAACACATTAAGAAGTGTACTTAGTCTTTCATTAAAAGGGGGGTTTGACTTATTATCTCAAAAATTAAAAGGGTGTACTAGTACAACAGAAGAACTAACTGTTCAAATAGATTAATAATTATTTTGCTTTCATTTTATTTTTATAAAAACCATTAAGAAATAAGTGTTAAGAAATACTAATTAATTCATTTGTTCTTCAAGTATTTTAGAAGAGTACAACTTCTTTTGGAAGTGTTTTGCTTCATTTGCACAATATGGTAATTTTCCAGTAGACATTTTTCCTTGGGATAAATGACAATTGTCAAACGTAAATTGAATAATTTCTCTTAATGATAAACCAGTGTTATCATATAATACAACATATTTTAGTGTTTTACATATTTCAGGTTTAGCATTTAAAATGAACCCTTTGACATTTTTATTAACTAATGGATTAATAACAAAAGTACCTTCTTTTGTACTTTTTAATTCTCCATTTTCTTCTATTGCAATAGCAGAAGATATATTGTCTGTTGTAATAAAACACACTTTAATTTCTTCACCACAACTTTGTTTACAAACTTTTAAAAATTGTTCAACTTCTCCAAACCTAATTGCCTTCATTAAGTTATCAGAAATACCACATCTATAAACAAATATTCTTTTTAATCTTCTTCCATACAACCTTGGTTTTAGTATTTGTTCTAAACCAATTCCACTATGCCAGTTATCATTAGATACAAAATATGAGTCTGTGTCAAATACGTTTAAATTTTCATCTTTTGAAATACAAAGAGTAATTAAAGTTTTATTAACAAAAAATTCACGTGAAGTTATTCCAATAACACAAATGTCAGATGTATTTTGATCTAATTTTAATCTAGAACACCCTATTTTTATTCCAGTTCTTAAACAAAGACTTGTTATTTTTTTATCATCATATCTCTCATTTAAATCAATTATTTGTGTTGGAATATTCCCATATATCATAAAATAATCTTTAATTTCTACCATTTGTTCAATAGAATCAAATACTGAAAAAACAATTTGAGGATGACTATTAAGAATACTTAAAAATGTCTTTTTTGGTGATTCTCTTGATGATTGTGAAACAATTTTTGGTTCTCTGCATGTTACTCCAAGTTGTTTAAATTTAGTAAGCATTGAACTTATTATTTGTTTAACTTTTGTAATCAACGAACTCTTACAGTACACAAACCAATTTGTTAATGGTACAACTTTAATGAAACTATCAGAAAATTCCCAATTTTCATCAGCTTCAAAACTACCTTGACTTGTAAGTAATTTAGTTTTATGACATGAATGTGCTTTACAACAAAGAACGTTATCTTCAATACTCAACCCCCATGCTTCTGCAACAGGAGATTCTTTTATAGTTTTTAATGCCTTAGTAACAACTTCTAATGTTTCTTGAAGAGGTTGAACCTGTTTCACTCTAATAACTCTATGCATTAATTGAGGGACATAATAAGCATATTCTACTCTTCCAAATTTTCTTTGTTTTTGAACCATAAGAAATTGATTTGGATCAAAATGAACTGTTCCTCCATATCGTTGGGTATAGTATTGTAAAACAGAGACTTCCTGATCTCTCCAGAAAAATTTTTGAGAATCAGGTGTTTCATTCATTTTGATTTCATCAACCCATTCTAGTTGTTTTGATACTTCATTATAATACCATGATGGTCTGAATCTAATTGCAATTTCATCATAAGAATATCCTTTTGATTCTTCTAAATAATTTTCTTCAACAACCTTTCTATCTGTAACAGGAAAATGAACATAAAAATTATCTTCCATTCCATTAACATAAACATCAAATGATTGATGGATATTATTACTTTCACTAGTTTTTAATTTATAACAGAAAATATGTTTTTTTTGATATTGGTATTCTGATGTTCTGTATAAAGATGATTTTATTATATCAGCAGCACGAAAAATATCAAGAGAACTCTTTATTGGTGTAAAGGTAATTGTAAAAGATATGTCCTCAATATCAACTTCTGCCTCTTCTTCAATAGGCTCATTAAGGTAGATATTATTATGATATACATAGAATAACTTCCCTCTAAAATAATCAAAAATGATATTTCTTGCTTCTTGATAAGATTGTAATTCTGGCTTAAATGAAAATTGGTAAGAATAATAATTGGATGAATCATTACTAATTTTATGGAATAGTGTAGTGATTTCAAAAGAATCAGAACCATCTACATCTTCATATTGTGGAATTAAATCAGTAAATTCTTTTGGATAAGGATCGTCCCAACATAAATCAACATTTAGGGAAGGAGAATAGTCCGAACAAAAGTCTCTTAATACTCCAACTTGTTTCATTTAATTTGATAATACTAAGTTTTCTTAAATGAACCCCATTTTGATATGTATAACAAAAACTATTATAAAATAAAAAGAAAAGAAGAAATTACCTATTAAAGATCCTTCTTTGGACTGTGTTTATTTAAATTATCAAAATCTTCATCTTTCATCTTCTTTAAATCATCAAGGATAATACCTCTCCTTTCTGCTAAGTATTTTTTAACCTCTTCATCCTCAAAGAATTTGTCTTCTTTAACTGCTCTAAGAAAATCACCAGCTTGTTCTTGAGCTGTTTTAGCAACCCACGTTATTAAATCATTTTCAAGTGAGTTTTCAATCTCTGTCTCTGATTTCATATTGTTCATTAAACGTGCCACTGCAAGATCGACAATACGTTCTCCAAAAATAACGTAAGGAGATTGTATAGTTAATTGATATAATTTATAACTTGAAATTGGTACTTTATTAAGAACGGTGATGGCAACTTTTTCAAATATTTCTTCAAAAGCGTCTTGAAGTAATTCACAATCTTTTTCATTCTTTTGATTTTCCATACACCTTAAGTTTAATATTTTTCCCCATTCGATCCATGGATCTTGGGCAACAGTAAATTGAACCAAAAAGAGGGATGCCAAAACAAAAAACATCTTTTAAATATTTAAAGTTTTTTCAGTTTCTAAATGTTGGGATTTGAGATAATTCAATCCATTCTTCTTGGGTGGTATTACTTGTTTTTTGTGTTGAATGAGATGACACAGATATAGTCTCATCATCGTCAATAACAATTGGTTCCATGTCGTCATCAATAACATATATTTCTTTTACTTTTTGAAATTGGGTGACCATACCTTTCAACTCTTCTACTATCCCTTGAACTTCTGTTACCGTTTTTGTAGTGTTTTGATTCCCATTCCATTGTATTTTTTTTGTTAGTTCAAAAGATTTTTCAGAAATAAAAGAATTCATCATTTTTGATTGTTGAATCATTGTATTTTTTATCGTCTCAAGACTGTCCCCTGTCTCTTCCATTTTTCTATCAATTTCTTGTATTTCATTATTACATTGATTAAGATATTCTTGCAGTAATTGTATGTCTTGAATATTTTTTTCCATGAAAATTATTCTTTCTAAAATTATTGGTCAATTTATTCTAATTTCCTTTCATTTAGAATTTGACATCTGAAAAGTATTTGAATAATCATAATAAATAAAGAAAAAAAAAATAAAAAACCATAATTTTAAATTGAAGCAAAAATTAAATGACAGATGAAATCCCATTTATTGTAAAAATACTTTTGTTTAATATGAAAATTTGGACAATAAGTTTTAATTCTCTCCTTTAGCCCTCCTTGCAGCTCGTTCTTTTTCTCTAGCCTCTCTACGAGCCCTTCTCTCCTCAGGAGTTGATGGAGTTCTTTCAGGTTTTTCAAGAGTGCTAGACCGATCTCTGGTAGAGTGGTGTCGATGACCGTCATCACTTCCAAGAGATGTTTTACTTCTGTCTCTATGGTGGTGAACTGTTGTGGTAGAGTCTTCTTCTTCATCAATCAAAGTCTCACTAGATTTATGTTTGTTGATAAGATCCTCAGCATCTTTGCTAGCTAACGCAAGTTCTGCACTAGTAGAAGTAAGTGCACTATCATCATATAACATTTCTCGTTCTTTCTTTTTTGCTGCTCTACGAGCAGCACGTTTTTGTTCTCGTTCTTTATCTTTTTCTGATTTTTCTTTGTCTTTTAACTCTTCAATTTCTCTTTGTGCGTCTTTCTCTTTTGATAATAAATCTTTACGTTGTTCTTTAGCCTTTCTTAATTGTTTTTGAGCAGCATCAACTTTATCCTTTTCTTTCTTTGTATCTTCTTCTAAATCCTTTAATGAATTTTCAGCTTTAGTTAACTCATCTTTCTTAGAATCTATTTGACTTTGTGCATCATTGGCTTTAGCCTTAGCTTGTTCTACCATTTCATTCTTTCTTTTCTTAACAATTTCATACCGTTCTTGCATTTTAGCCAATCTTTCAGCAGCAGCCTTTTCTGCATCTTCTTGCATTTGTTTATATGATTGTTGTTTTAATGCAGCTTCATCTCTAAGAGCAGCAGTACTTTTCTTTTTACTTTCAGTATCTCTTGCAAGTTGTCTTTGTCTTTTTACAATCTTATTCATTTCAGCTTCAAGTTCTTCAACTTGTTCTTGTGTCATTTTAAGTAACCCCTCTTCATACTCTTTGTTTGAAACTTCTCTAGTTAATTCAGCTTCTGCTCTTTTCTTTCTTTTCTTTTCTTCTTCTACTTCAGCAGAAGATTTTTTAGCTTTTTCTGTAGCAGCATCTTTTTTCGCCTTTGCTTTTTTGAAATGTTCTTCCATTTTTTCTAAATTCTTTTCTAAACTTTCTTTTTGTTTTTGTTCTTCTCTAATACTACCATCTAAAACGTTTAAGTCATAAGTATATTGTGAATGAATATCTTTTAATTGATTGTTTTTAGCTGTTTCATCATCCAAATTTAATGTAAGTTCTTCTGTCATTTGAGTCCATTTACGTAAACTATTTTCAAGTCTTGCCATTGTCTTTTTATGATTTTCTTTTAACTCTTCAGTGTCTCTAAGTAATTTTTCTCTCTTGTCAGCTAATTCTTTTTGTTTTCTTTCTTCTTCTTGCATTTTCAATTTTAATTCTTGAAGCTCTTTTTGTGTTTCTTCCCTAATTCTCTTTAGATTTTCATTTTCTTTTTTTGCTTCTTCTAACTGAAGTCTCAACTTTCTTCTTTCAGGGGTTTCTTCACTTGTTTTCTTCAATAATGCCTCATACTCTTCTTGCATTTTTTTCATTTTAGCTTCATGTTCTTTTTGTCTTTGCTCAATTTCAATTTCTCTTTTTTTCTTTGCCATTTCTTGTTCTTGGATTTCTTTTGTTATTCTTTCTGAAGAAGAAGTTTGGTTCATAATATCTTTCATTAATGCCTCTTTTTCTTTAAGCTCTTTATCTAATTGTTCTTTTTGACGTTGAACATCATCTTGTTTTTGTTTAACATCTTGAGCACGAACAACAGCATCTCCTAAAACGTCGTCTTGTGCTAATTTTTTTAAATCGATAGATCCATCAAGGATTTTATTTGCATCTAATAAATTAGTTTTAATTTTTTATATTTTTTCTTTATATTATTTTTTATAAATTATTAAAATTAAACAAACCAGTTGAGTCAATCATAGTACGATCCCTATTTCTTTGAATTGTACGGATCATTAAAATATATGTTTGAATCGTTTCTGAATCAACATTTTTTTCCATAAATTTCTCTTGTGGAATACGTGCATTTCCTTCAATAAATAATTTCTTTTCTTCACATTGTTTGTACACATAACTTTTAATTGTACGAGATGTCTCAGTAGCATATTTATCGAATGTCTTTTGATCTTTGTCTAACGAACAAAGAAGAGCTAAAAACGCTTTACCATCAACAAAACTATCATTACTTATTATATTAATATTGAATTTCTTTACTGTTTTCTTTGCCCAATTAAAGTAATCGTCCATTCGTTTTGGAGAGTTGAATTGAAACCCAAGTTTTAAGTTCACCGTTTTTGATTGGTTTGAATCTCAAATTCTATTTTTGGTACGGGGTATTTTAAGAAAGGGTTTTAGGAAAAGGGTTTTTCGTTTGGGACGAAAAGAGAGAGTAAAAAAACCATAAGATATAGTTTTTTGTTAATAATTATATTAATTCGTTTTTGAGTGTAAAAAATGTTTAAAATTTTGGGATTTGTTTCATATTTTTGTTTTATTATTCTTTCTTTTCTAACATTTTGTATTAAAGTTGGAACAAAATCCTTTTTTATTAAGATCATTTAAGATAAAACAATGAAAGGAAAGAGTGTTTCTTTTTTTTGGCAATGGGAACAAAGGAACATTTGTGGAATGAATAACAAAAAAATACTGAGTTATTTCCAAAAGGAACAAAGAGTATTTAGGTGATGAGTAGTAATACAATGAAAAATACAAGACTTTAGGTTCTAAGTTTATTCTAAGGATTCTGGACGAAAAAAAGAGATTTTAGGTAAAGCACCACCAATATATTTTTTTGAGTTAAGTTCATATTCTTTTCTTCTTTTATTAAAGATCAACATGGAACGTTTTAAAAGGATGAAATTTTTGTCATTTAGTTCTAAGTGTTTTAAAATATCTTTTAATAATTCAATACGTTCATTTAATCGTTTTACTACATTACAATCAAAAGATAAAGAATTATAATTAACTCTACAGCGAGATGAATACAATTGAAGTTCTTTTGGATGTAAAGAATCTAATTTAGAGAAACGGGCAAGAGTGATTCGATATAATAAAATGGTTTGAAAAGCAAATTGAACTGAATCACACCAATGCATAAAGAAATATCTAAAGTATTGTTCTAATAATAAATCAAATATAATTCTTTTACGAGAATTACCATTTAAATAAGGAAGTAATTCAATAAGTGATACTAATAAATTAGTTAATGCTTCTGCATTATCAGTTGTAATAAATATTTTAATAATTGTTAAAAGTGATTCAATATCTAAATATTCATCAATTATAAAATTTGGATGAAGATCAATTAATAATGTTAAACATCGTTTAATATAATCAGATAAGAATATTACTTTTTCAATGTTATATAAATTAGTTGAATGAGCATATATTTTTAATACTTTATTAAATTCTTTAGGCATTTTTTTAATCATTGCATCTTCACACATAATATAAATAATATTTCTCCATTCATGTGATTTCCAAGATAATATCCTCCATTTAATAAATTCATTAATAAAGTCTTGGAAATCATCAGAATATTCAAGTGATTCACATTTGGTTTTAGAAACAAACAAAATTGATCCTCTTAATACTGATGCAACAAATTCACCTCTAGACCTAAAAGGCATATAATGAATTTCTTTTAAATGAACTTCATCACTAATATACATTGAACTTCCAGATATCTTTTTGTCAGCATCTAACATTGGGGATGTTTCTCCATAAGGAGGAGTTCCACAAGAAATATCATCTACTCTATCAATAATATTAGAATGGATTGATTCTTTTAGAGAAGGAAGAGCATATGATAATGACGTTAATAATACTCCATATATTACAGTAAATGTTAAAGGAATTGTTTGAATAATAGTTTTTTGTTCTCTTATTTTTTCAAGTAATTGAGTTAAAGAGGCAAATGTATCTAGACACAGTGCTTTATACATAAGAAATGTTGGTAATAAAATACTACTTTTATTCTTTGAAATAAGTGAAGAAACTGATTTAATTGCTTCACTAAATGATTAACAATTATTATTATTATTAAAGATAAATAAAATATAAATGAATACAAACTATGAAACACAATTAGAAATATGAGACATAATAATTATAGTTGATTGAGAAGAGTAACCAAAAGAAATTGCTTTATTTAATTCTTTCCAAAATGCAAAAATAATTTTATAACAATGATTTAATGCACCAACACTAATAGTTTGTTAACTTTTTTTTTATATAAAATTACATTTAAATATTAAATTCTTTTTTTTTCTTTTATTAACATAAAAACAAACGTAACAACAGGTAATGGAATGTATTTTACTGTAATAATTTGATCAATAAAAGAATCTATGGCATGCTATTAACGTTAATTCATTTTAATAAAATAATAAAAGAAATTAATTCAAACTGCATCATTATTATTATTTAAAAGAAATAAATGTAAAGATGGAGTGATTTCACTCATTGAGATTAACATAGGTTGATAATCTTGACTCATATTATTAATTGAAATAAGAAGATGAAAAGAGTTTTGACCTCAAATTTATTAACTTCAATTTAACCTAAATTAATACAACAATGGAAATTTTAAATAAAAAATAAATTTTAAAGTTTACCAATCATTGTTGTCATTTCTTTTTGAAGTTTATTAGTGAGAAAATCATAACTAAAGATTGTTTGAACATTTCCATGGAAAATATTTACATAACATTGTGTTTCTTTTTCTGCTTTTTTATCTCCAAATGTAATAAGACTACTTGACTTTCCAAAACTAAATGGTTCTTTTGTTTCTTTTTTATTCATTTTAGGATTATCTAATGATATAATAACACTATAAATATAGTTATTTATTCCAATAAACATAACTCTAT
>NW_001854380.1:0-147419 GCF_000209125.1 Entamoeba dispar SAW760
AAAGAAAAGAAATTTATACATCTATTACACAAACTATAATTAAATAAATTAATACTAAATTAATTAAAAGAAGAAATAAATGAAATAGAGAAAAATAAGAATAAAATAACAACAAGAAGTAGAATAAATAAACAATAAACAATAAAATGAAAAGTAGTTAATTAAGTATTAATAGAAATATTTTCTTTTGTTCATTGTTCAGTGGAGATTAAATATTCTCTCCTTTTGCTTTAAAAGTATTTGTTCAACAACCATTAGCTTATTCTTTGATTTTAGTTGTTGAACTATGAGAATTTCCTTTTCTCATTTATTTATTGTGGAATAGAATATTTTAAACATTCCTTACTTAAATGTTCATCATTTAATTTCTATTTGATTTTGATGAGTATTAAAATTATTCTTCTTTATTTTCTTATTTTAAGGAGAGTATATAATACTACTGTATTGTTTTAGGATAATATTCTTTTTAGTATCAACCACTTGACCCTTTTCCTTTGATAATCCTATATTATCAAATATACTTGTATTCTAACAAGTAATAATAACATCTTTATAAATACCTATTCGTTTATTGTCAATGATATCCCATCTTGTAAATAATAAACACTGCTATTCTTGCAGTACTGGGTAAGATGTTTTTCTAACAAACGTAACGTCATAACCAGTCCATAACTGGTTGATTTGAATGATGGAAATATTTTAGGGAACTGTGTGGTGTCTCTGACGTGCTATCTTCGAATCTGTTATCAACAAATTATTTAAAAATATAGACTGATTTTAAACACTCTTTATTAAAACGAAAACTATCGAAGACAAATTCTAAAATGATTCTGATTGGGATATATTTTATATAACTTTAATTAGAAAAATAGATATACCATAACATTTTCTGTTAGATGGTTAAGTTTTTAGTGTTTAAAAAAAATAAAAATATAATAAAATATAAAATATATTCATTGAACACCCTTTGAAAATACTCTCTCAAGAAATAATTATAAATACACAAATTTAAAATTTATAAGGTTGTTTTATCATATCAGTAACATTAAAAACAAAATAATTAACAATACCATTTACATATTTTTGGTTAGTATAAGAGTAATATATCGTTTTATTTACGCAACATTTATTTCAATTACTAATATTTTTCTTAAGTTAATACAAAAATATATAAGGTTAGAAAAAAATACTTTATAAGCATATTACATTTACTCTGTTATATTTTTTATTACTCAGAAATAATTTACTATATCAACTAATTATTTATTTAAGTTTTCTACTCCTAAAAGTACTTAAACAATTTATTAATCTAAAAAAATGCAATATTTCAAAAATATATTCATTAGAATATTCATATAGCAATGGATAATAATTACTGAAATAAAGTATATTGATTAACATTATTTTATGATATAAATTTAATTTGAAAATGATTAGGTTTAATAATATATAGTTGGTTATATATCAATTTAATTCGTTGAATGAAAACCAATATCATGGATTTTTAATATAGATATATTTCAGTGTATATTTTTATTTAGAAAGTATTGTTAATAACAGTTAAATAGTTATAATGATTTATGTTGTTTATTTGATATTTATCAATAGAAATATATTGAGTTTATTTGATAAAGCAATACCATTATATCAATTCTCATTGGCGTTCTATTTGTTAATGAAATATTGTTCCATGTTATTAACATGTTACATTATATTAAAACAAAAATAACATTCCATCATGTGTACAATTGGAAAATTGTAGAGTCAGGATTTAGAGATATATCAAAATGAATAGATTTAATGGTTATATTATTTTCACAAAAGTACTTCATTATTTTATTAAAATAATAAATAAAGAATGATATTATTAATATTACAAATTATTGTGATAAATCTAAAATAATTCTCTTTTTCTTAGAATATTAAAATGAATACTTAATTTATAATTATTTATTTAAATATATAAAAATAAATTGAGAAAAAAAAGATTCTTGTTAACTCTTGCACAAACCACCAATATTGCATTATATTATATGTTAAGAAAATGGAAAGATACATTATTAATTTGTTAAATTTACACCAATTATTTAATCATATCTCATTTTTAAGGCAATACACTCTTTTGTATTAGGAATTTTAACTGTATATACAGAAAAAAACACCCATATAACTAATGAATTTAATTTATTTTTTTAGAAGAATATTGTATAAATCCTATTAAACTAAAAAATGGTTGTTGTGTAGTTAGAGTATACTAACTATTTTGGAGATAATATTTATATGAACATTTATTTGGGTTAAAGAAGAATATGTTTAAATGTTCAGTTGGTAGTTGAGTTGTTTATAAATCAAGTGTCGTTTGACTTGTTTAGTACAAGACCACAATATGTAATGAATCTAGGTTTGAGTGGAACATGAATTTATTGAATCTTCACTCTTTGTGGAATGTGAAATTTTATTCAATTTTAGAAAAAATCAGTATAAAAAGTCATCAAACAGACAACAATATTAAACGTCAAAAAAAAAATACAAAAGATATAAATAGAATATCATATTCAAAATTAAAAAGTCAGATTTTTGAAAAGAGTGAAAAGGTAATAAAGTATAGTGATTTGAGTTTAGAAAAGAAAAGAAGACTTCAAACTGTTCTTATTTAAGAAAGAACTTTAGTTAAATAATTATTTAACTGTCAAATGGATATAACTATAACAAAAGCAAAAAGAACAAAATGTTGGATTGAAAGAATGAAAACAAAAGATAAAACTGTCTTAGGGGAAATACTAAATCTTATTATAAGAGGAGAAAAAGACATTGATAAAATTGTTATTAAATGTAATGTTCTTGAATGGTCTTACATTCACATAGAATTATGGAAAGATAATGAATTAGAATTAGTTTTATCAATTACTTCATCATTAATTGTTAATGATATTTTTAAAGAGTATTTAGCACAATGTTCATTTATTAATTGTGTGAATTATTTGATGAAAAAAACAAATAAGGAAATAAAACAACGAGTGATAATGATATTAAATCTTTGTTTAGTTAATGATACTTTTAGAAAGAAGTGTATTGAATCAAATATTCAGAAAGTAATTGTACATTCTTTTAAAAGAGAATCAACTCAATTTTATTATCAAAATGTTTCATATTTCTGTAAATTGTATTTATTAAAGAAAGAATATTTATCTGATGATCAAATAAATGATATTCGTAGATTTTATATACGTGCTATATGCTCTAAGTCCACACCCATTATCTTAGATGGTTTAAATTGTTTTTATTATTTTGCAACAAAAATGTTCTTTGCTCTTTCACCAACAACAGAATTTCTTCATAGATTATCTGAACTAGTTCATCATAAGAATTCAAGTTTGTCAAGATTAGCATCTAACTTTGCAAGTTTTTACCAAATTGAGTGATGATCTGTTAAATAATGAATAATAATTGTTTTTAGAAATTTTTTCTTATTGTTTAAGTTTTATAAAATTAAAAAAAACTTAAAACCTATTTAGATGTCAAAAGCATTGAAGAAAACAAAGAAAGAACAAGAAACTAAACCTGCTCTATTTAAACAAGATAAGTCTGAATTTAACAAAATTTATAATGAAGTTAAAAAGATTGCTCGAGAACATTCAAAAGGAATTGCTAAAATTCAATTAGACAATGATTTTAGAAAACGACTTGGATTAAAACCTAAAACGATTAAACAACCATACAATATTCTTCTTCGCACAAAAGCAAAAGAAAAAAAAGAACGAGAATTAAATGCAAAGAAAGTTAGAGAAGAAGAACTTGTTATTGCACCTGGATTTTTACCACAAAAACAAGAGAAAAAGAAAAAAGAAAGAGCATTAAAATTAACACAAGGAGAATTTGATGGTGGTATTTTAAAATTTGATATTAATAAAGATAATGCATTAAACTTTGATGAATGGGGAAAGTATGGTAAAGATAAAAAGAAAGGAAATAAAACATTTGGGAATTCTTCATTTAATAAAAAAGGAAGTAAAAAACATAAAAAGAGATAGAAATAAATTGATTGAATAAATTTAATTCAGTAATGTTATTTAAGAATGATTTCAAATAAAAGTATATTTAAAGGTTGTTTCTATTATCTTTAAAGTCTTGAATAATTTTGAATAACCCATCAGAAGCATGAGAATTATCTTGTTTATTTAGCAATAATCTTAAATGACCTCTAAAATCAGTTGTTATACCATTCTTCATTGGTTCACATTGCATGATATACCAACCATTTGATGTGTAAGTCATTCCTATTTTAAATCGATTACCATTTATCATAGTAAATATTAATTCAACGCTCAATGACTTTTCTCCAGTTGGTTTTAATGAAAAGTCAAAATAAAATCCATTCATTTGTTTTTTGCTTTCCTATTGTAATAAGTTTATTACAATTTAAAAAATAAATATTTAAAAACTACAACAAACTAAATAGGTTCTTGGTAATATTGAAATTTCATTTGAAAAATCAAATCTTGATATGGTAATAAAAGTATTAATGTACAATGCCGCAGCAGAAATTGAATTTGAATTGAAAGGAACAGTAAATCTATCATTAAAATATTCTGCAAATATCCTTGAATTTTCACTTGCCGATTCTGATTGTTTTAAAGTAATTACTGGGCTAAATCCATCAAGTCTTAATGGACTTGAAACAATAAAATGTTCTAATTTAAAACAATTATTTTGATCAACAATAGAAGATGATGAAGTAGTTAATAATGATGCTAATATAGAAAGATGACTAATGGCATGAACTAAAGATAATTTGTTTGGTAATTCTTTAGACGTAAAATATTCATCTTGTTTTGGAAGAGAACGTTCAATTGTTCGTTCAAAAACACACTTAAAAGGTTTACAACATACTTGTAATTGATTATCAAAATGATGTATGAATCTATAGAATGAAGGATAACGATGAGAAGAATTATCACATTGATAAGTAAATACAAAAAAGTTATAAATATCCAATTGATATTCTGTTTTAAGAGTCATAGGATGATTAACAATAACAGAAAGTGTACTCATCAATAAATGTTGAATGGTATAACGTAATTTTAAAAATTGTTGAATACTTAATTTAGGTGAATCAAAAATAAAATGAATTCTATGTGAATTCATAGATTCAAATAAACTTTGTTCTGATTCATTATCTGTTATTACTTTACAATCCATAATAACAATTTCAGGATTAGAAGATGTAAATGTTACACTAAGTGTATTAGGTATAATAACACTATTTTCAGTAAATCGAACTTCTTTATTTTCAAATGTTACTTCATCTGGACCAATAAATGAAGCAAATAAAGTAACTTGAAAAAGTGTTGCATATTTTGAAAGAAGAATATTAATATCATCATCAATAAATGTTTTTGGAGTTACTATAACATAATCTCCATCATCATTAACTAAATTATATATTTTTGTTGGAATATTTTTAATTGTTAATTGAAGATCATTATCAATTGAAATAGATAATTTTTGAACAAAAGGAAGAAGTAAATGATAAACGTATAATGTTTCATTTCTATATACAATATTAAAAGAAATGTCTTTGTTAATAGTATTGAAATAATGTAAAAATATTTGAGGGAAGGTAGTGTTATAAGCTTTTTGTAATAATATTTCGAATGAAGTGAAGAAATATTCATAAAGATTATCAAATGAATCCCAAATATATGTATTTGAATATTCATCATCAATACATTCCCCATTTACTTGTAATTCCATTTTAACAATATTATTTTCAATTGTTACATACAATTTTGTAAAGTCACTTAGACGATATGTTAATGGAAACCCTCTTATTAATGATTCTTTTTTTCTTTTTTGAATATAAGCTATTTGTGGTTCTTCTAATCTAGATACTTGAGAATGCATTAGTGCAATAGTATGAAGTGATGCATATCTCATTCTTAAATTAAATTCTGCCATTGAAGTTTTGAGAACTGAAGGATGATTAATTCCAATACTAAATAATGTTTCAAAATATTCTACTAATGATGGAGGTAATCCTACATTATATAATTTTACTCTACCAGTTAGTGGTGAGAGAACAAATGATGGTATTGGGTATAAAGGTGTTGATTCAAATTGTAACTGTTCTTTATATTGTTGAGTTAAATATTCTGTAACAACTATAAGTTGTTCTGTTAATGATAGTTTTGAATCTAATTGAATTGGTAATGAAGGATTATGAGTAACTTGAATTCTATATTCTTTAGGAAAATATTCATAAATTAAACATGGACGTTCAAGTGATTTATACCCTTGAGGACAATGATCTAATGTAGATGCAGTTTTTCCCCAATAATAAATTTCAGTTCTACTAATGAAATTATGTTCTCTTTTTGATATTTGAGATAACAAATAAGGATAACCTAACTTTGATGATTGGCTCTTAGACTCTAATATATGTTTATGAAGGAAAACAACATATTTATCTAAAAAGCTTTTTAAAATATTAAATTCACGAATTGGTTCATCTTCTGAACCTTTTTGTTTGATTTCTATTCCATTTAAAATAATTGGTTTAGGAGGTTCTAATTTTTCATTAATCCATTTGTTTAAGTTGTCGAGAAGATATGGACAATCCCTCATTCTAGTAGTATTCATTCGTTGCCAATTAACTTCTTGTTCAGTTGGATAAATTGAAACAACTGCAAATGAAATATTATCTGAATGTTCATCATAAATAATACTAGGATTTCTCAATGTAAGGAAAACAGAATATTGTGATGTTTTACATACTAACATTCCATGAACAATATCAACACTATCAAATGGATATTTTAATGCATATAAATAAAAGAGTTTTCTTAAGTAAATAGTTAATTTTGTAAAATTTGGAGTTGGATCCATGAATGAATCCCTAAGGTTTATTAAATTATGGATTTGTCTTGGTAAAGAATTAAATCGATGTTCTAATAAAACTTCTAATGCAGCTTCTACTTCGTAAGGAAGAACACGAATACATGGTAATAAAGTGGCAATGTCTTTTGACATAAAATTTGTCATTTCACAAAGACATGATATGTTATATTGTAAAATAGCTGTTCCACGAATGAGTTCATCAATGTATGGTCTATCAGATTTTAAGTATCGAGTAATAATCAATGCTTTCATTAATAACTGATGACAATTGAATATTTCATCAACAAATGCCTTTTGTTCATTTGTTCTTGGTTTTGACATATCGTTTAATTGATTTTTTAATGAATTTGAAATTTGAGAAATGATTCTTTCTATAGTTCGAACAAACGTATATGTTTTTGGTTCGTTCTGCATAAGAACTTTTAGTAAGAAATAAAGATTAAAATTTTGTTTTTTTTTCTATCAACTTTTCTTGTTTGAATCACAGTATCATTTATTATTAACTAAAACATAAAAAAACTATATTTGTTATTTTCTTTTTTATATTAATCTTGAATAATATTTTATTATAATAATATAGAAACCCTGAAACTATTTAAGGAAAAATAAGTAATAAAACAATTGAAAATGGATTTATCGAAGCATTAATACACTGAAAATAGTGATTAATGTCAAATATAATCCAATAATAGTGAGTAATGACCTATTATAAAAGTTTTATTTCTTTGAATAAAATTTTATTGTATTACTCAACAATTAATGTTTTTTAAAAGTTTGAACTAAATCATAAATAATTTGTGGTGTGCCTTCTTTTTACTAGCGTCTAAAACAATATTAATTTTTCTTCTTGGGTGAAAATTAACTCATCTGTTTAAATTTATTAATTGTTGGAAGATTATGTTTACTTAAATAAGAATAATTTCTATTACCTCCACTCATTATTTTTTCTTTAGAGAAATCCTACTTTTTTTATTGACTTTTTTAATGTTTATTTATGTTGAAAATTGTAAATATTTTTTGATAATTGTATTTTGGAATGTATTGATGTTTAAATTTATAACACTTTCCTTTTAACAAACAATAAACGATTCTACTACTTTGTCCTCGAAGGGTGAGTGTAAAATAAAAATATAGTGATGAGCTCATTGGAAAGCATTTATATTTTGTATAAAGAACAACCTTTTAATTTTGTTTAGTATTTTCAGAACGATAACTAACTAATAATTGTATTTGGATAAAAGATAGCAAGTCTTTTTTTGTTGAATTTATCCATTTCGAGTAGTACTTTGTTTAATCTCCAAACCTGCACAATAGCATGAGTTCATAGTCATCATAACTTCTTAATTCATACCCATCAATGGTGTGTGCATAGTTAAGATGAAGTTACAGCTCTTTTCTATCTCTTCTCAGGAGTGAAAAGTGTAATAATTCGTGATATGGGGTGTTGTTGGAATCTGTTTTTTAGTATTGACATAACCGCCTCAATTCCTGGTTTATCACTAACACCAGGTAAAACATCACTAGGTATGGTAGCAAATCGTCTTCTCATTTGTAGTCTCCGTTGGTAAATGTATGTTGATAATTAAATCAGGACTAATTAAATGAAATAATGGTGGGCATTATTTCTGGGAGTATCAGGACAAGTGTCTACATGACGGCAGAGTCTAGTATATAATGTGGATAATTTTAATGTTAATAATTCTGCAGTGATAATACAACACTTCTTGTTTAACGAGGTGATGATTTGGATTTCTTTAAACTCCCAAATAAGAACATTTTGTAAGTCAAGTTGAGCAGAACAGAAGAGACAATGTAGAATGTTCATTACTTTGAGTGTCGATTTTAAATAAACCTTTGGATTGATCTTCTACTATGACTAATTTAAGTTCTATTTCTTTAATCATAAAAAAACTAAGAACTAGTTAGCCATATATTTGTCATTCATCCAATATCTTTTCTGGACTTCAAACAATGTCCTTTAGCTTCTTTAACACTTTATGATTGCTTGTTTAGTTTACCACAAATTATATCCATTTTATTAGAGTTTATACTAAACAAATTACCGATAAGAAAAGCAACATTTATCAATACATTTACAAATACCGCACTAATATTCACAATAAATACAAATGTCTTCATCACCTTTTAGGAAATATCTTGGCTTGTTTCAGTATTCATAGTAATCAAAGTGTTTAATCTCCAACACTCAGCCTAGTCATATTTATTGTGTCTAGTACTTTGAAGGCTATTTTAAAAAGTTTGATTAACTTTCAATAAAATGTTTCTGATTGATGTTAATTTTAAATGTTGGAGAGTCTGACAATACTTTCAAGTTGAATTACACTTTTCACAATCTGAAACTAGAGTTAAACAAACCCATCACATGTTGTGTGCATCTTTTATATTTATTTCTCTTACAACGACTAAACTTAGACGTTTGGTTCACTTACAGGATAGTATAATTATTATAGAGAACAAACCTTCCCACAATTGTATGTCTTGTAGGTAGAGAAGATTTAGATGAAGTATAGTCTATATTAAACCACATGAATATTGACTGCAGTGAACATTAATCAAAACATAATCAATTATATCCATCTTTCATAATGTCCAAAAAAAGAAGATAACGCTTCATATTGTTCTAGTTTAATACAACAATTACCATTTTATTAATAATTTTTCATAGCACTAACAATAGTCAGTTGTTGGAGTATATCAGAACATTTACTTTTACAAATTAGGCATGATTTAGATGTAGTATTAAAAAGTTGTGTATCATTACACCTTCTATATAAATTATATTAATAAGTTTCACTAAAACTTAGTGAGTTAAGTATTTTACATTGAAGGTATTTATTTATACATTACAAACAGTTTGTTACTGTACATTGTTGAAAAAAAATACCATTTAAAAATAGCTATATATTCATCTATCCATTGATCATTATAAATAACTAAACAATTAGACAATAAAATTTCAACGAATTATAATACTGGATTCCAAGAGTTGTTTCAATTATTTGAAGTAAAAGACCTGAAAAACATTCAATATAGTGAGAATAATTGATATTTTCAAACAAGAAGCATATGTAAAGAAAACGAAGAAAAAGAAAACAAATAGATACAAATTTCATTCTACAGATTTAAAATTTTTCAGAAACATAGATATTTAAAATGAAGAAAATGATATAATTAAATCTTGTTATTTTATTTTTATTAACAAAAAATTAAAGTATAATAAGGTAATATATTATATGATTAAAGAAATGATAAAATATTATCTATGACACAAAGATAAAACAACGATAATAGAATGCCTTATAGTATTTTGTATTTATCAATAAACCAAAAGAGAAATATGATATATAGCATTTTATATGAATTAATTAAAAATATATTTAAAATCAACAAATAAAAAAATTCATATGAACTATCCATATAAAGACATCAGATAATATTGAACAAACAAATATACTAAAATAATAAACAATAAAATACTATATATATTATATAAAAAGAATAAAAGTGTTAGTTAATGAAATGGCAATAATATATAGCTTAACAATAATGATATTTGGAGAAAAAATTTATCAATAAAAAATAAAGAAGAGACATAAAAATAAAAAAATAAAAGATATAAAAACTAATTAACTCAAAAAGTATAAAATGAGAATACACAAGATTAATAAATAAAATAAAAAATGATATAACAAATAGTTATGCAAGAGAAAAAGATAAATAGAAGATAAATGAATATTAACAATGAATTGGTTAATCTTAATAAAACAAAGAATAATAGAAAATAATTCTATTAATACATAATTAATTATTCTCTATTTTTAATTTTTTTTAAATTTTGTTTTTAAGAAAGAAAAAAATGAAACAAAAATAATCAGAAATTCATTTGTACAAAGAAGATGAGTGAAAACAATGAAAATTTCATTCGTCTCAAAATTCCAATCTGTGTGTCACCACAAAAATGTTTTGATTTAGGTTCAATACAAGTAGATCAAATGTATAGTATTCCTATAACATTAAGATGTGAATTAAGCAATATAGAAATTAAATTTGAAGCTATTGAAAGTGAAGAAAAAAGTACTAAGATTGAACCAATAAGAACACTTAGAATTAGAAAATTACCAGCAGAAAATAAAGTAATTATAAAACTTACACCAATATATCCTACTGTAGAAACAATTATTCGAATTAGAATTATTGTCTCTCCTTTAAAAACAGTTAAATCCGAATCACTGTTACAAAATGTAATATCAGATGAAATAACTATCAGGTATAAAACTCAAGTATCTAACTGGATAAATCCACAACAAGCGTCAATTGAACTTATTGAAAAAATAGGAGAAGGAAAAGAGGGTAAAATTTTTAGAGGAAAATATAATGGTGAAGAAGTTGCAATTAAAAAAGCACTAATGGCTGATGGAAGAAAAGAAAATGAATTATTTGCATTTCTTAAAAATGATTATATTATTAAATATATTTGTTCATATAGAGATGAGTCATTACAAGCACCAACAGTTAATATTGTTATGGAACTTGCTCCATTTGGTTGTTTACTTTCTAAATACAGAGAAATAAGTGAAGAGGTATTATTAAAAATATCTGAAGATGTAGCAAAAGCCATACGTTATCTTCATGTAGAGAAACATATTATTCATCGAGATGTTAAACCACAAAATATACTTTTATTTAATTGGACAGATATTGTCAAAATTAATGCTAAACTAACTGATTTTGGGATTAGTAGAATTATTGATTCAGGTGGATTACATACAGGAATGTTAGGAACTCAAAATTTTACAGCACCAGAAGTTATTAGAAATGAAAGATATTCATATCCATGTGATATTTATAGTTTAGGAATGACAATGTATTTTTCATTTACTAAGATTGATCCTTATGATGAAAGTATTTCTAAAGTTATGTCACATGGAAATTCTATTCCAAAACACCCATTAATAGTTGATAATATTTGGAGTTTAATTACTTCATGTTGTGAATTAGATCAAAACAAACGACCAAATATTGAAACATGTTTAGAACATATTGAACAAATTAGAAAAGAATATAAAATATTATCATCTAATAAAGTAGTTGAAATTGAACAAAAAGAAGTATATTTTTCACTTGGAAAACCATTTGATTTATTAGAATCAGTTATTAAAGTTGTTGAATCAATTAATAAGTATGACACACAAAATCAAATGATTTTAGCATATTTAAAATTAAAAAATCATACTGATATTGAAGAAGCAATTAAAATATTAGAAAATGATAAAATAACAATTGACAACCATGGAGATAAAGAATATTTATTAGGTGATTATTATTTTAAATCAAATGATAAAAATGTTATTAGAAAGGGAAGAGATCTTTTAATTAAAGCAGCAAGTAAAAATCAACCACAAGCAATTATGTTTCTTGTAGACCAACTTAAAGATATTGCAAATCAAAAAATATTAATTATTGATGATAAAAAAAATGAATCTGATCATTTTGAAGAATTTATGCAAAAAGTATGTAGAGTTGTACCAACAAAAATTCCATTACAAGTTTCAAAAGGAAAAGTATTAAGAATGGAAAATAATGAAAAATATATGGTTTCTCCTGAATGTGTTATTAAAATGTTTGCTTCATTAAAATCAATTTTTCCTATATGCAAATTTCAATATGCAATTGCACAGTTATTAGGAATTGGAACTCCAAAAAATATTACTAATGCTGATATTCTTTTTGTTCAATTACAAAAAATTAATTGTGAAGAAGCTTTATTTTATGAAGCGTTATGTCAATTAACACCTCACCATACACAAGAACAACATAAAACAACATTTCAAATATTATCTGATTATTTACTTAATTCAAAACACTGTGAATTAAAACCAGATGTATTAAATAATCAAGCAGTTTTTTTATTTAAAGGATGGGGAAGAAGTTTAGATAAACGACAATCATTTAAAATGTTTTCAGAAGCAAAAAAATTGGGAAATATTGAAGCTCTTTATAATTTATCATATTGTTTATTACATGGAGAAGGTTGTGAAGGAACAGAAAAAGAAAAGAAAACTGCAATTAAATTATTATTAAAAGCAGCAAAAAAAGGATATATTCCTTCACAACTATTACTTGGTAATTGTTATTTTAATGGAATTGGAACATTAAAAGATGAAAAATCTGCTGTTTATTGGTATACTAAAGCTGCATTACAAAATAATTCAACTGCAATAAATAATCTTGGAAGTTGTTTTTATAAAGGAAATGGAGTAGAAAAGAATGACCAATTTGCTTTTCATTTGTTTTTATTTGCTACACAAATGGGGAATCAAAAAGCACAAATAAATTTAGCTTTATGTTACTTATGGGGGTGTGGTGTTAAGAAAAGTATTGATGATGCAAAAAAGTGTTATGAAATTGCTTCATTAAATAGTAATTCTGAAGCTCAATCAAAATATGCTCAATTACTTCTTGATGAATACCGTCATACAAAAAATGAAGAAACCCTTAATGAAGCATTAAACATGCTTGATAAAGCATCAAAAAATGGGAATGCAGATGCTATGTATAATTATGGATTGTGCTTTTATAAAGGATTTGGTCATTTAAAGAAAAACCAAATTAAAGCATTTGATTTATTTAAAGCAGCAGCATTTAAGAAACATCCTGACTCATTGTATATTCTTGGAGTAATGTATTATAAAGGAAAATATGTATTTGAAGATAAAACTTTAGCAATGGAATATATAACTAAAGCAGCTGAGTTACATAATCATAGAGCATTATTTCATATTGGAATGTGCTTCTTTAATGGAATTGGTAAACCTCTAGATGTAGATAAAGCAATGGAATTTTTTGATGAAGCTGCAAAGTATGGATCAATTCAAGCAGAATTAAAAATTGCAGGAATCTTATTGCATGGATCAGAAAAAATTCAAGCAGACAAACCAAAAGCAATTCGTATTTATGAATCGTTGGCTAAAAAAAGAGTTGGAGAAGCTTATTATATGTTAGGTGAATGTTCATTAAATGGAGATGGAGTTCAAAAAGATGTAGGCAAAGCAAGAAATTTATTTCAAATGGCAAGTTTGTATGATTGTCCTATGGCATCAGAGCGATTGGTGTTATTGGATCATAATATCTTCTAATTTGAATTTTGTTTTTTTTTATTGTTCTGTTAGTTTTGTTTTAATCTTTTATATTTAGTTTAAAATGGCAACTCAACAATTAAATAAATACACTCCTGTTCATTGGGCAATTATTAATAATATCCCTTTAAAAGAAGAAATGTTACACTATTGTAATATTAATGATTTTGATTGTTATGGAATTCCAGGATTACACTATGCCATTCATATGCAAAATATAGAAGTTATTCAATGGTTATTTAGTCATGGTGCTGATCCATTACTAAGAAATAAAAATGGGTTTAATGCATTTCAAGAAGCAGTATGCACAAGAAATGAACAAATAATTAAAATAACATATGAAAAAACATATAATTACTATGAAACAATTTATGATGAACGGGTGATAGATGGTGCACAAACCCTAAATGAATTGCACGACTTTCAATTCACCCTTCATTGGGAATTACAAACATGGGTTCCTCTTGGAACATATTTACTTCCATCTGATAACAATGTAATAAGAAAAAGAGGAAAAAATTTAAGATTAGATATGAATATTATTGGGTTTAACCATTACACAGTTCAAAAAGGAAATGGATCATTAATATTCTTTGGGGAAGATAAAAATCAATTTAAAAAGGGAGAAGTTATTTTTGTAAATCATAATGAAAAAACAGTTACAAAGTTATGTGGATGTGGAACACAAAGAAAATTAAAAATTGAAGATGTACTAAAAACAAATGTTACAACTATGAAAACAAAAATAATATTCGACTGTAAAGAAGCTAAAACAATGCTTGGATATGAAAGAAATGAAAATGTAAATGGAGTCAATTGTAAAGTATATAATGTTACTCCATTTTGGGCAGAGTTAATAACAAGAGAATTACCTTCAATTATTCAAAAACCAAAACATTTTAAATCTAAAATTTATGACGATGAGTATATTCAACTTCATATTAAAGATAATATCTTATTAAGAAAAAATGAGAAGGAAATTCTTAGAAAAAAAACTTGTCAAGCAGAAATGTGGATTGGAAAAGGGTCAATAGAATTATCACAATTTAGAATTCTTATGAAATTCTTATCTAAAAACTTTGATAACTTCAATACTTTTGAAGACTTCTTTGAAAGAAATAACTTAACTGATGATTTCGGATTTCCTCTTCAATTTAGTTTGTTATTTATTAAAAAATTTAAATTACTAATTATTTATCTTATAGAAATACCTCTAGCTTTTTCATTAAGTGTTGTTGCAAATATTAAAGATTATCAAGCAACTTCTCCAAATGAAGAGATATTTGAAATACCAAAGGCATATAACATTCTTGATTTCACTAAAAATTAATTTATCCTTTTACAGTTCAACGCCAAAGATAAATCCTTTTTCCATTTCCAAAAGATATAAAAACAACTTTATATTCAACTTGAAATTTAAATGTCAAATATAGTCACTGGTGAAGAAGCTGTTCTTATGTGGTCAAATATGCGTGCAAATTGTTATAATTTGAACGTAACTGATTTTGGTTCATGTTGGAATGATGGACGTGTTGTTACAGCTATTATTCATTCATTATTTCCAAAAGAATTTGATTATAAGTCAATGACTTTTAAAGAACCAGTTTGTTTTTTATATTTTTGATGAGTTTTCTAGTACTTATTGCAATAGCTTAAAGATATGCAAGTTGCTTTTGATTGCTTGAAAAAACATGGAGTTATTATTTATATGGAACCTCAAGACTTCTTAATGAAAAAACCAGATACTAAATCAGTGACATTATTTGCTGCTGAGTTAATGAAATATTCTCAGGGAAACTATGAAGGGTATGATGAAAAAAAATTTGAAGAAGCAAAGAGAAAAAGACTTGAAGAAGAAAAAAAAGAAGAGGAAGAAGCTGCTAAAAGAAAACAAGATGCTATTGATGCATTACCAAAATGTACTGCTTGTGGACAACCAATTTCAGTATATGCTTATGAATTTTGTGGGTATCCATATCATGATACTTGTATTAAATGTAATGGATGTAATAAACCATTACGTTTTAAGGCATTAGCTGTTAATGAAAAACCATATTGCGAACTTTGTGGAAGAAATGCTTTCCAAAAGATGAAAGCTGATGGTTGGGTTCCACCAGAAGGGGTACGTGGTCCAGTTCAAACTCGTATTGGTACTTATACAGGAGAAAAGAAAGCACCACCACCACAAACTGAAAAACCAGTTGTAAAGAAGGAAGAGGCAAAAACAACAACAACTTCTAAAGAGCCAGAATTAATTTCACGTAAAACAATTGATTCACATAAAGAAGGAGGATTTTTAATTGAAATTATTGAAGAAATTATCTTTGACCCAGCCATTGGAAAGAAAAAGAAGAGAACCATTAAAAGAAAGACTGCAATTAAAGAAGAGCCAAAAGTAGAAACTAAAGTTGTTGATGAAGATGATGAGATTAAGAGACTTGAAGAAGAACAACGAAAATTAGAAGAAGAAATGAAAAAAGAAGAGGAGGAACAAGAGGCTGAACTTAGACGTTTAGAAGAAGAAACACGTCGTCAAGAAGAGGAATTAAAAAAAATGGAGGCTGAAGATAATGAAGATGATGAGTTAGCTCGTGTTGAGGCAGAACTTGCTAGACTTAAAGAAGGTGATGCTTAAATGTCGTTTTAAATATCTGCGTTTTCATCTCAAATTGAATTTAAAAATAACAACCAACTTTTATATTATTTTTTGTTTATGTAAATTGTAAATAAAAAATTAGTTTAATTTTCAGTCCATTCACAATATGGTTTTTTAGTTAATTGGCTATTGTAATATCTTGGGTCTTGAGAAACTTCTTTTCCTAGCCACTGTGGTTTAATAAACTTTTCTGTTTCTGATTCTAGTTCAATTTCTGCAACTATTAACCCTTTGTTTTTATCATCAAATACATCAACTTCATAAGTATGTTTTCCCATTGGAATATAATGTCTTGTTTTAACTATTTTTTCATTACACATTTGAATTAATTCTTCAGCGTCTTTCAACGGAATAGTATATTCATACTCTTTTCTCGTAATTCCATGAGTTTCTCCTTTAATAGTAATATATCCAGATATCCCATCAGTTCTTATTCTGACTGTTCGAGTTGGTTCTGAGCAAAGATAGCCTTGAAGAAGTCTTTTTTGTGTATGAGGTTGTTTTAGAAACTCAGTTGAGGTAACAAGAAATTTTTTTTCAATTTCGGTGTTTGTCATCTGTTGCTTCTATTAATTAAAAAATAAGAGATCATATTCATTCTTTTGAAACTAATCCAAAATAACATTTATTTTTTTTTTTAAAGATTAGTATATAACGAAAGATTGACAGAATTAAGTAAAAATGTGAATATGTTTAATAGTCCAAGTTCATAAAATATGAAGTTATCATTGTTTTGTATTAATACCCTTGTTAGTATCAGTTAAATAAATTATATTCATGAAAAATTTAAATAAAGATTTAATTAAAAAAAAAAAGAAGGGAGTATCTTATTTTAAATTAGATAAAAAATACATCTTAACTATATTATATTTTTAATTAAATGAGTGTCCATATATATTCTTATTCTATCTAGAACCTTTAATGGATCAAAAAAAAGATTCATAAAACCAAAATAATTATTATCTATAACTTAAAAAACAAACAAAGATTCAAATAATCTTTAAGATTAGTTTCCATATTTTTCAAGAGATAATTTTATAAATTTTTTGTATTTGATAATAAGATATAAGTTAGAATAGAAATGAATGGTATTAAATGATTATCTATCGCTTATTAATTCTGTTTAATTAAGTTGTATGAATAATTTAGTGAATAATAATTTTAATATATTATTTAATTGTTATACAATAATAACAAGGTCTTTGAATAGAAAAAAAAGAGACAGTGTTGGTAAATAAGATTTGCTCATGTTATTTAATTAATTGAGACATTAAAGAAGAGAATCATATAATTTATTTGGTTGAATCATGTTTATATTTTTAGAAAAAGGTTTCAAAATGATTTAAAAAGAGAAAAAATAAGAAAAAAAAATGAAACAGATAAAGAACAGTTGATATGGACAAGAAGAGAGTTTCACTTGGACCAAATGTTAGACAATCAATATCATTACTTGAAAAATCAACGATAAATGAAGAATCATTAATTCAACCTGTTAGTAGAAGAAGTTCATTTGCATTACCAGCACCTCGACAATCGATCAGAAGATCAATAGTACCTCCAAGACAACATTTGAGTGATGAAGAAATTAAAAAGATGTATGCAGAATGTTATTTATTATGTGATCAAAGAAAAGTTAATGAAAAGAATGTTTGGGCTTTATCATTAATAGATTACATGAAAGATGTTATTCAAGTTGAAGCCTTAGAAAATCAAGGAACAGCAAACTTTGCCAAGGCAGGTCTTGCCATTGATGCTGGTGTTCAGATTTATTCAGTCAGAGTAGATGCTGTGCATAAAAAAACATTTGCTGTTGTTGATACAATCAAACAGGCTGAAGCAGTTGAGGAAGATTTAAGTAGTTTTGATGAGACATTAGAAAAACCTGAGGATGATGCAACACAAAGTCCTCAACAAACTCAAAAAAAAGGAAGAACAAAAAAAAATCGTACTAACACACAAAAAATAACTATTGAAAAACACCCTAATACTCTTCTTAGTAAATCAGACAAAGCAGAGTTTCATAAGGATAGATTGTTCCATCAAAGAGTTAGTGCGTTAGAAGGCAAATCAATATTAGAAGATGTTGTGCATAATTATGGTGATTTTATTTCTGGAGATTATGCTGAAATAGTTGATATTGAAGAAGAAGATGGTGATTTTGAAGATCCTGAGATTGATTGGAAAGGAAATAATGCATCTCAACTTAATATAGTTGAATTAAATACTCAAGATAAGAACACTTTAATAAGTACTATCATTGATGATCTTAGAACTCCTAATGCCACTCAAGAAGCTATTTTAGAAAGACAAGAAATTGCAGATAAATTATTAGAGGATCTTCCTAATGATGAAGTAATGCCATACATAGATGATGTTAATCCAGTTGATGATCAAGGAGGAGAAATACTACCAACACAAGAACCAGATCATTCAGGCAATCCTAATTTATTGGCACCAATTGTTTCTCGAAGTGGATTTACATACTTTGATCCAAATTTATATAACATTAAAGAGATTCAAAAAAGAATTCGAGTTGATGCTAAGATTGGGAAATTTATCAAACCAAAAGTAGAAAAGAAACAACGAGAAAAGAAAGAAGTTCAGACAATGTTTGATTTAAGAGGAATGAAGACTGAGCCATTTAAAAAATTATTCAGTAAGAAAGCCACAACAAAAGAAGTAAGGTTATTCGAAAAGA
The DNA here is from genome assembly GCF_000209125.1 of Entamoeba dispar SAW760. NCBI lineage: Eukaryota > Evosea > Mastigamoebida > Endamoebidae > Entamoeba > Entamoeba dispar. The sequence continues at coordinate 19,409 of NW_001854380.1, forward strand.
TGAAACCTACGTTTAATGAAATTGATATTAATGAATTTTCTCGATTAATGCTTGTTCCCTTAAAACGACTTAGTAGTGGAGATGAAAAGGTAATAGAAGCTGTTGAAGAAGAAAAGAGAGAATCTTTACTTCAATCCAGGGCAAGTGTTCTTAATGGAAATAGAGCAACACTAAATGGAATGAGACAGTCAGTTATTGGACAAGGTAAATCTATATTAAAAGGTGAAGAAGATGAAGAAGATGAAAGGATGTTTATGAGAAGTGATGATGAAGAAGAGGAAAAGAAAAAAGAAGAGAGTGTAATTGAAAAGAATCAAGGATTTACTTCTGTGACAATCCCAAGAATGATTAACATGGATAAGATTATTGCTGCAACTAGGCCAAAAAATTTGGATTATGATGGAGCAGAAAAAGCAATTATTTCAGTATTAAAGAAATGGAAAGAATCAGGAAAAGGAGATATTATTGACTTCCAATCCATTCTTGATGGTATTGTTGAAGAAATTGAGGACGAAAAAAAGAAAGACTTGACTGTTCATTTTGTCTTTGTTTCATTAAATATTCTTTGTTTTAGAACATGCTACAAAATTATCAAAAAAGGTGAAAATGATATTTATTTGGACATGTCTGAATAATTTTAGAAGTTTTTAATTTATAGTTTTGTTCAAAATAAAGATTAAACATATTCAATAAAACTATTTTAATTAAGTTTATTGTGAAGAAGAAGATTCACTTGGAGAAGACAAATCATTTTCATTTGAAGCAACAACAACAGGTGAAAGAAGATGACGTTCACTTCCATTTCTATCATTTGTTTCTTCAAAATGAACGGGTGTTGCATTGTTTGAGTTGTTAAGTAAATTTAATTCAAGTTCTGGTTTTAATTCATCACTACTATCTGATGATTTATTTGGATCATTAAATGTATTTTTAGTAGAATTAGATCCAAAAATAGTTGTCTTTTTCTTAGCAACTCTCTTTAGTTCATCAGCACAACCTGATTGTTGGACAAGATGATTAAAGATAGTATTTTCGTTATCAATTAAATGAGAAGGAGAATCATTTTCTACTAATTTCCCTTTATCAAATACAAACACTTTATTAGCATCCATAATACTTTGTAATCGATGTGCAACAGTAATTACTGTACATTCATTGAAGTTCTTTCTAACCATTTCTTGAATTGTTTTATCAGTTTGAATATCAATATTGGCAGTAGCTTCATCCATAATCAAAATCTTTGACTTTTTCAATAAGGCTCTTGCTAAACATATAATTTGACGTTGTCCAAGAGAAAAGTTATCACCATTTTCCAAAACAACATCGTCAAGTTCATTTACACTATTTACTAACTTAAGAACACGTTTCATTTCTTCATCTGAAGCTTGTTTTGTTGGGTCAAGATTTTCTCTTACTGTACCACTAAACATAGTAGCTTCTTGAGGTAAAATACACATTCTATTTCTCAATGTATGTAATGGTACTCTAGTAATATCAATTCCATCAACAAGAATTCTTCCACCTGCTGGTTCTTCAATTCTAAATAACCCAGCCATTAATGTTGATTTACCACTTCCAGTTCTACCAACAACACCAATTTTTTCCTTATCTTCTATTAATGCATTTATTCCATTGAGAACTAATGGCAATCCTCTTCTATATCTAAATTTATAATCTTCAAATTTGATTTCTCCTTTAGAAGGCCATTCATTTGGAGGTTGTTCATAATTCTCTTTCACACTTTCTGATTCTTCATTTCTTAATTTATTTAATTGTAATATTCTTTCTGTTGATTGCATGAGAGTTTCTATTTCTAAAATAGCCATACCAAGAACTGTGATTGTACTTGGGATATTAGTAAGATTAGTTAATGCAGTACCTGCTGTAGAAGGGTCCATTCCATTATTTATTTTAGTAATACAAATGACAGTGGTTGTTACAACTATAATAAATGCTCCAATCCAATCCATTCTTTGAAGGTACCATAATTTAGCCATCTTACAAGTGTAAAATGCCATAGTGTTATTCTTAATTTTATCAATTAACTTATTTTTGAATTCACTTTGACCATTAGAGATTCTTATTGTTGATAATCCCAGTAAAGTTTGGTCAAAATGAACGAAGATAGGAGATCTTGAAACTCCTTCAAGTCTCTGCATTTCAATGACTGGTTTAGAAGTAAATATATAAAATGCCACAAAGACTGCAGCTATTACCAATACTAAAATAACCAAATAAATACTTGCTTTAGTAATAGTAATAGCTACAATAACAATTGTAGAAATATTAACAATTAATGGTTCAATATATGTTGCTAAAGTGTAGTCTATATTTTGGAAATCTCTTGAGAAGTAATTAAGAACTCTTCCCATTGGAGTAACATCGAAGAATCCTAACTTAGCGTTCATTACTTTTTTAACCATCTTTTTATGAATATTATGGGATGATGTGATACAGAAAAATATAATGAATATTTCAGTTAGATAGACTCCTACGAAATCAGCAATAAATGTATAACAGAACTTATTAAATTCTTCTCTGTTTCCTTGTGGTAATCCAAGTTTTGGTCTGATAGATCTTCCCCATGTAGTTAAGAACTTATTGTAGAAGTATAATGCAACAATACGAGCTGCCAAAAATACAATACATGCTGCACCAAGGAATACAAGACCAGCCTTAATATATTCCCAGTATACTTTAAATGAAACCCTTCCTAATTCTTTCCCTTCTTCTCTAGTCTTAGTGTTGTAACTATCTCCAGAAAGAACTTCACCATTTTCTTCATTATTCTCACTCTTTTTTGATGAAAGAGTTTTAATAAATTGAGATGCTTCAAGATTACTATTCTTTAACTCTTCTAAACTTCCATTAAATGCAAGTTTATTACCATCAATTACAAGAATTCTATCTGCTTTCTCAATGAAGTATGTTTGATTAGTTACTATAACTCTAGTTTTTCCTTCAAGACTCTTCTTAATTGCATTTTCAAATATATAAGTTCCAACATGGAAATCAACAGCAGATAAAGGATCATCCAGAAGCATTATATCGTGTGCATTATATAATGAACGAGCTAATGCAATTCTTTGTCTCTGACCTCCAGATAAATTAGATCCTTTTTCAGCAACAACATATTGATCTCCTCCAACTAAATTATCAATATCAGAAGTTAAACAAGCATCTTTTATTGCTTGTTTATATTTTTCTTTATTATAAGGAGCTAAGAAACATATATTTTCTCTTACAGTTGTATTCATTAACCAAGCAGATTGAGATGAATAAGTAATTTTACCATTAAGATAAGATTCTCCTTTTTTCTTTTCTAATTCATTTAAAAGTGATAATAAAAATGATGATTTTCCACTTCCAACACTTCCTAAAACACATACAAGTTCTCCTTTTTTAATTTTAAGTTCATCACAAGCAAATGCAGTTTCTCCATCAGGGAAAATATAATTGACATCAGTCATTTCTATTGCATTTTCTGATTCTTTATTAACAACTTGAATTGGTTGTAATTCTGGTTTTAGTAAGAATCTCTTAATTCTTCCTAGAGAAACATTGATAGAAGATATACAAGTAGCAGCCATACCAACTGTACGAATTGGGATTCTGATTGAATTAAATAAAGATATTGTTGTAATTACATTAGCTAGTTGTAGTTCAGCTTCAGATAATACCATAGTAACAAACATTGATAAAGATAAAATAGCTCCTATTTCAATAGTAATAGTATAGAAAGAAGATCGTACAAATCCCACAAGAACAAGCCAGATTTCTTCTACAATTCTCAACCACCAAATTCTTTTTTTCATTGGTTTTTCCCAATTATTATATTTAATAAACTTAATATTATGAAGAATCTCTCCCATAAAAGATACTCTTTTATCCTTCATATATACAAATTTATTATAGAGAAATCCACTGAGGAAACCAAATCCAAAGTTGATAATATTGAATACTACAAATACAATCAATGGAACATAAACCCATTTACCCATATATATATAAATTAATACAAATAGAACAATAAACATTACTGGAGATGCTAAACCAAAAACTGAATATTCAATATTTCCTACAAATACAGCTGCATCATTTGCCATTAAATTAACAAGTCTTCCAGGTTCTTCTATTCCAGAAGCATTTAATTTTAATGCTTTATCATAAATAAGACCAATAAGACCATTTCTTATTCTTAACCCACTAACAAATATCCATTTCTTTCCAAACTCCTGGGAGAAACAAACAATAAGCTGAAATACAATAGCAAGACAGATAAAAACAGCAGCCATATAAGCTGGTGGATCTTCTTTATTCAACCATTTAACAATATACTGACTTTCAAGTGGAAATGCTAATGAAAATAGTTCATAAATAGTTACAAGAATATAGGCAAATAAAAAGTGATACCATTCTTTCTTAAAAATAGCCAAGAAAAGACTGGGATGTTTTGAGAGAGCTTCTTTTTCCCATTGTTCTTTTAAATCTGTTTCATAATCTTCTAATATAAGAGTTTTTGGTATTGGACAAAGGTCAGAAACTCTTAAATTTCCTTTTCTACCTTTTAATAATTGAGGCATTGAGGTTCTAAAGAACAATATTCTAAAAAATTTAACAATTGAATTTGGACTTTTGTCGTATTTAACAACATCATCTGTTTCAAATATTCCATCATCTGATGAAGTAGTGTCTTCACATTCTAACTCAATCTCTTTAGGTTCAATAGATTTAACAGACATACTTTCTGACTTATAAGATATAATTTTCAGTTTAAATACTCTTCATTATTAAGTAAAGAAAAGAAAATTCAACCCCTAACAATACAATATTTATCTTAATTCAAAGAAGAAATAAAATTATGAAATGTTCAGTAATTGAACCTTTTAAAGAAGTGTTAAATGACAGTTTGTGATATCGTTTATAATTTTTTCTTTCTTTTTAAATGAACAATAATAAAAATTTATTTATATTAACTGAAAACAAAAAAAAGATAAGATGTGTTAAAGAATTGAATTTAATAAACTTTTGTTTATTGAAATTACTGATGAAAAGGAACATTCAATAACTGAATATTTTTGGATAATCAATTTTTTCTTTTTCTTTTGAAAAAGAGAGTTTTTTGACAAGAAGAATGTTCTTAAAGCTCATGTTATGATAGTATATATTATTATTTTTCTATTTGTAATAATCTATTTAAGAGTAATGGAGGATTTTTCTGAAGATTCATAAAATGAATCTTTTAATATTCAATTTTTGAACCTTTTTTCTAAAAGATTCAAAAAATGAACTTTTACAGGTTTTTTGAATAACAAATGAGTATTTGAATAAAAGAATTAACATATAAATAAATTATCATTAAACTATCATTAAAATTAAGATTATGTACCAAATTTTGAGTAAAAAATACAAAGTCTATTATCATTTTTATTTAGTTTACTTTTACAATAAGATTGAGGGCAGTAAAAGATTATTTAATGTAATACAAATAAATAACTAAATGTTCTGTGTTAGGCTAAGATATGGATTAACATTGATTATTAATGTTTTGTCAACAAATAAAATAACTTAAACTATGAAAATAAATAAAAAAAAGGTTGTATCAAAACTATATAAATCTTCCTCAAAAATAATGGGAACAAAAAAAGATTAACACTTATCTGTGAATAATTAAAATGGTGTTTGTTTTAACTTTATTAAAAATCCTTTTTTTATCACTAATCAAACTAATAATTACAAGACAATCTTTTGATTTTTAGATGATGAATAATTAAATCTAAAATTATTTTCATATAGTAAACTATAATATAATAAAATATTAAATAAAAGAAAAAAGGAAAAAGAAAAAAGGAAAAAGGAAAAAGAATAAAAAGAAAAGAAAAGAAAGATAAAAAGAAGAATGGAAAGGAAGAAGTATCAGATAAGTTTGATAGGGAAAAGTTGTAGTGGGAAAACGACATGGATTAGAAAGAATAAATGTGAAGAAATAGAAGAGAAATACAAAGCAAGTCAGAGTGCAGTGTATACAGAAATGAGTATTTATTTTGATAGAAGAAGGATTAAAGTAGAAATAGTTTGTTAAAGGAAATACGAAAGAAGAGAAAGAATAAAAGATATAGTGGGATACACCAGGGCAAGAAATATTTGAAAGGATAGTTCCAATTTATTATCGAAGAAGTGATATAATTTGTATATTTGTTGATTTAAGTAAAGAAATTGAAGTGAATAAAGACATAATAAAATATATAGAAAAGATCAAAGAAGATATAGAGAATAAAAAAATGGAAGAAGGAAATATAATTATAGTTGGAAATAAAAAAGATAAAGAAATTGAAGGGAATTCAATAGTTATTAAAGAAATAGCAAATAAAAGAAGAATAAAATATATTGAGACATCAAATATAGATAATAAATATTTCAAAACAATGACAGATATTTTATTTTATTCAATAATAGAAGAAGAAAATGAAAATGTAATAAAAGAAATAAAAGAAATAAAAGAAGAAAAGAAAGAAAAGAAAGAAAAGAAATGTAATATCAATTGATAAATATTACAAATTGAATTTATTTTCATTTTATAAAGAAAATTTTATGAATAGAATTAATTTTTTTTTTTTTTTTTGATATATTTATATTTTCTATTCTTTAATATTTTCTGAATTACATTTTGTATATTTTATTTATTTGTTAAGTTCTTGTTTTCAATTTAAACATTCAATAAACATTCAATAAACATTCAATAAACATTCAATAAACATTCAATAAACATTCAATAAACATTCAATAAACATTCAATAAATAGTTATAGGAATATAGTTGATAAATAAACAAGAATAGAATATTTAGAAGAAAGAATAATAAAGAATAAAGAAGAGAATATAAAATGAAAGAATGATTTTAAAGAAAGGAAATAAGAATAGATAAAATAATAAGAATAAAGAATAAAAAGAAATTAATTGAATTAAGATAAACAGCATTTTTTAGAAGGATGAGAATGAGAATTTGATTGATATAGAAATGAAAAAGAATCATCTTGAGATGGAGGTTGTTTGATTATATCATTAATTTTATTAGATAAGATAGTAATGATATCAGAATGGATAGAATTACAAGCAGAACCAGTTAGAGAAGAAGAATAATATAAAGGAGGATAGTTCATTTTTTTAAGTTGTTTAAGAATTTGACGTTCACTTATAGTAGAAGGAAGATCTGATTTAGTTCCAATACAAAAGATAGGAGGAGGAAGAAGAAATTGATGAGAAATTCTTTTATAATAGTATTTTAATGAATGAAAAGAATCTGAATTACTCATATCAAAAATGAGTAATAATAAAGTTGAACCTTTTAATTCATCTCCAATAGGACAATACCTATTAGAATAACAAAATTCCCAGAATGCAGTTCTAATTATTTTATTATCAATAATATAAAATTTAGTTTTATAATCAATTCCAATAGGTGGGAGATATTTTGAAATAAATTGATTATTAACAATTCGATCACAAAGACATGTTTTTCCAGAACCTCTATCACCAATAATAGAGACTTTAAGAAAATAATCATAATTATATTGTTGATTATATTCCATTAATTTATTAACTTTTAAGTTTATATAAAATATCTTTTTAATAAATTAATATTTGAAATATTTTATCATTAATTTCATAAAATAAAAATTATTATTTATATAAAAAATAAGAATTGAATATCAAAAAAAAAAAAAGAAATGATAAAAATTAAATAAGAGTAGTCTTTGATTTATTTTGAAGTTCAAGGAATTTAATACGAAGTTCATCTAATGTTAAAGGAGTAGACTCTTCTCGAATTTTTTGAACAAAATGTTGTTCATCTAAAGAATAAATATTTATAATAAAAAAAATGATTTAAATAAAATAAAGAAAAACAAACAAATTGATGGTTGTTGTGTACCAATTGATGAATGTAAAATGTTGTTAGTTAATTTATTAATATCATTACCATTAAATGATCTAAATAATATTTTATTATCATTAATATTATCATTAATATTATCATTAATATTAATATTAATTTGAGATGAAATAGATTGATTAATTTGATTAAAACTTTGATTTATTAAATTTTGAGTAGGATTAAATTGAGAAGATATAATTGGTGGAAGAAAAGAATGAGATAATTCATCATTTTCAGGACAATCAAAAATACAAAAATCATCATTCAAATTATTTTCATCATTATCATTTAAATCATTTAAATTATCATCTATATCATCAGTAGTAAATGTTAAATAAATAAATTGTTTAATAAATGAACTAATATTTTCCATTATAATATCTAATGAATAATTTAAAGCATATTCAATAGTAGGATTATAATCATTATCAACTAATGATATTGGATATTTACTAATATCAATATTTGTATCAGTAATAAGCATAACTGCTGCTTTATTTTTAAATGAATAATGTGTTGCACCAAAAATTGTAAAACAAAGTGGAAAATTTAATTGATTATTTCCAAAATAATGCATTTCAACACCATCATTAACCCATTGATGTCCTCTAATAATTGCAATACATTGATTATCTTGAAGAAATTTATTAATTGCTTTATATCCATATTTATATGAACAATTTCTTTCTATATTAGGAATAAAATCAATTGATTGATAATACATTTTAAAATCTAAATGTTCATTTAAAAATTCTTCTGTAATAGGATCTGACCATAATAAATCACAAATTATTCCTTTACTTGGTGGTTCACAAAATCTATTAATTTCATTAATTTCTTCTATTTTATTAATTTCTGGTGAAATTCCTCCATGACAACAAAAAAATTTCCCTATTTTTCTTTTAATAATTACTCCAAGTGGAAGATAATTAAAACTTTCACAAAATTCATAATATATATTAATATTATATTTCTTTTGACATTCTTTCATAAATCCCATCCTTTCTGTCATCATTCTTGTTTCATGATTTCCTCTTAAAATTATTATTTTCTTAGGATTATTTATTTTCATACAAAATAATGTTATTATTATTTCTGTACTCATTTGTCCTCTATCAACATAATCTCCAAGATATATTTTTGTTGCTTCTTTTTTCTCCCAATATTTATCTTCCAGTTGTGTTAAAAAATCAAAATATTGTCCATGATAATCTCCAAATAAAAGTCCATTATCATTTATTTCAATTATATTCTTTTCTTCTTTAACTATCCTTTGAATTCTTTCATTTATTTCATGAATCGATTTCTCTTTTATCCCTCCTCCTTTCATAAAATGTTCTCTTAATTTCTTCATATCATATTTCCCTTGTTCATCTTTTGGAATTTCTATATTATATCCCATTTCTTTTATTTCTAGTTTTTCTTTTTCTTTTTTTTTTATTTATTCTTTCAATTTTACCTCTTTATGAATCAGGCAGCAACTTAAATGAGGAACCATTTAAGTCGAGCATGTTTGAAAAAAACTTTATTTCATATAAAATAAAGCATGTTGAAGAAACTGGTTTTTGCTCACTTCTCAAGATGATGAAAACATAAATATAGGTAATTCATAATTGATTCCTTTTCTTTCAATTTTACCTCTTTATTAAATCTACTCTTTTCTTCTTTCTTTTATTTCTTCTTTTGTTTCCTTTCACTTCTTTAACTTCTTCATTTCTCTCATCTCTTTATCTTTTCTTATTCTTTATCTTTTTTACTTGTTTTATTTTCTTCTTCTTATTCTCCTTTAAACTTTCTCTTGTTCTTATTTCTTTCTTATCAAAAAAAACATTTCTTTCTTATTTTGTTATTTATCTTATTTTTATATTGCTTCTTTCTTTTTCTCCCTTTTTTCTCTTTATTCTTTTTTTTTTCTTTTCGTTTCAAAAATCTGATTTTAATATAAAACGAAATGAATAACATTTTTTCTAACATAAATTTTTTTGAATAGAAAAACAAACAAGGTAATTATTTCATTTTTTTCTAGTTAGAAGTTAACTTCGTTCATCTGTTTGTTTCATAGTTTCTTATTAGTTAATAACATTACCTTTAACACTCAATTTAGTTTTAACCCGATTTTGGTATCACTCTTATAATCAGTTTGTGTATTGTTACTAAGTTATTAATTGGTCTTTATTGAAAAAGGAAAGAGTAAGGATAGAGTAAAGACTTTTTCATGAAGACAAAGAAATTATAGAGCTAAATAGAAAATATTTTGTTAAGTTGTTTGTAGTATTTAGGATGCTGAGGTGATGAGAAGAAATTAGCTAATTAAGTTTGCATACGATACAAGAAATATTATCGGTACTTCCAAAACAAAGTGAAAGGTCTTTGATAACGTTTGCTGTCTTGGTTGGGTGGTATCTTGAGTATTGTTTAATAATTGAATAAACTTTTTCATCACTCATAACATCCCAAACACCATCACAAGCAAGTACTAAATATCTATCGGTAGGACTCTTTTGACGAACAACGACATCAGGAATGGGTGAAATAATTGGTTGATTAACTGAATCTCCTAAAGACCTTGAGACTGCCAAGCCACCATTTGTTCTGTTACCAATAACAAACCCACCATTTTCCCTTATTCTTTTGTATTCAGTTTTGTTAGACGGTCTGTGGCTCACAGTTAAAGGCAAAAAATAATCATCTCCAATTAATAAACAACGACAATCACCAATGTTGGCAATATAAAAGATATTTTCTGTAATAACAAGACACAAACAAGTAGTTCCATCTTTGTACCCCTTTTCTATTATGCTGGAGTTAATACAAGTGAATGCTTGGATTAATGAATCTTTAATACTATATTGTTCATTTGATTTTAAAATATTCTCTAAAGTCATCATAATTTGAGAAGCACATGTTTGTGCAGTAACAACACCACTGTGACCATCACAAATAGCAGTAAAATAATTACCTTTTTGAACAAAATTTTCAGAGAAACACATAAAATCTTGCATTTCATCACGACATCCCTTACATTCAGCTAATCCAAATTCAATTTGGTTTTGACAAGGACTAATTTGATTACATACCAAATCACTAGGTTCTGGTATTTCATCATAACTTTGAATTGGTAAAGTCATTATCCCATTCTCACGTTGAACTGTTAAAACAATAATTGGACCCCCTTGTTTTTCTTTCAATAACTCTATGTTACTTACTGGATATCCTGAAATATTAATACGATGAGATTTTATTTGATTTATTTTTGAAGGAAGAGTTTGAAGAGGATTGTAACTGATATTAATATCTTTAAGGGTTGTGTTCAATAATAATGGACTAAGTGTTATTAATTGGTTATAACTGATATCTATTTCAACCAAACTTAAAGAACGTATATAATCTGGTATTACAGATATTGAGTTAGATGAAATCATTAATGAAGTTAACTGAGTCCCAAGACAAACAGGAAATTGAGTTAATCTATTATGACTTAATCCAAGTAATTTAAGTTTGCTTAATGAGCCAATTGCTGGAGGTAAAAAGCATAAATAATTAAAGTGAAGAATTAAACGTTCCAAGTTAACTAAGGTTGAGATATAGTCATTAGGAATAAATTGAATTTTATTGTTTGATAAATCTAAATGTCGAAGACACGTTAATTCTTTCATTGATTTAGGCCATTCAACAATTTTGTTTGAAGTCAGTAATAAAGTACGAATAACAGTGTTTAATAAGGGGACCGAAGAAATTAAATTTTGAGATATATCAATACGAGTTAATTGAAAAGGGAATAATGAAGGAAGAGAAGCAATTTTATTATTTCTAATATTTAAAGTATGTAATGAAGTGTTGAGTTGTGGGATATTTATCAAATTATTATTTGCGAGAGAAACTTCATTAACTTCAGGGAAGTAATGAATTGAATTTAAGTGAATATTTTCAATAGTCATAATGCTCATTCGAGGAAGTTCATTTAGTTCAGAGATATTACCAGAAAGAATGTTTAATCTGAAAAGTTTAGAATAGTTTTGTAAAGAAAGAGATTTAAGTACTATTTCTCCTAAAGTAAGATTTTTGATTGAGCTACTTGAGTTAAGTTGCATTGAGGTTAAAGGATTACAGTCCAAATCTAAATTGATTAATGAAGGGAATTTAGAAAAAAAGCTAGGAAGTTCTTTTAATCTAATGTATTGAGCAGTTAACGTTTTTAATCCTTGTAATTTAGTTATAGCCATAGGGAATTTTTGTATATCATTACCACTAACATTTAGTGTCACTAATGAACTCATTTCGCAAACACATCCTGGTAAATCAGTAAGATTATTGTGATCTATTTCAAACTACCAAAAGTAAATATTAAAACTATCTCTTTTTTTTTCTAATACACAACGATAAAATATAACAAACACTAGTTAAAGAAGTTAAACGAGAAAGACTTTTTGGAAGAGTTGAAAGATTATTTGTTGATAATGAAAATATTTTCAAATTAATAAGTGAAGAAATAGATGGAGGAATTTTTGATAACTTGTTCTGTGATAAATTTAAGCAAGTAAGATTAGATAATATAGAAATATTTAAAGGAAGTTCATAAAGATTATTTTGTGAAAGAATAAGTTTCTTTAATGACGTAATTTTAAAGAGATGAGGAGGTATTACAGATATTTTATTTGAACTCATTACTAAGTTAGCTAATGACTTAAACTTATCTAACGAAGGAATTTCCTTTAAAGATTAATTAATATTTTATAATCTAAATAAATTTAACAAACAGTAAAAACATTAAAACTTAAGTCTAATGTAGTTATTGAGCTACCAAGTTTTATAACTTCAGAAGGGACTTTAGAGAGATTTTCATTAAATTTTTTATATATTTTCAATTGTTGATGTGTCATGATTAATTAACAAACTTCTAAATTCTATTTTTTTTGTATTAAAAGATTCTAAATGTAATTAACTAATCTTATTAGTAATATTATTATATTTTATTTAATTCTATTTTTCTAAAAGTGTGTATTGAAAATATCATTCTAACTTCTAATTAAATTAGATTTTTTATTAATTTTATTATTATTAAACTTATAAAAAACGAATGAACGTAGTTAAAAAGAAGATGTATTTTTTTTTATTATATCTTTCTTATTTAGATTCATTCAATGCTTTCTTTAAATTGACAAATTTCTTCTTCATTTCTTCCAATCCTAATTCAATAATTTGTTTTGGTGGATAAACTCCTGTTCCTTCTACTTTAAAAACAAATTGATCTGTCTTTGGAGTGACAGTGACTAAATTACGTTGACCAATATCTCTTGCATAAACAGTACATTCATTACAAAAAATACAATTTTCATCTCCTCTAATAAATACTTTTTCTCCAACCTCTTGATAATCAAATACTTTTTGAGGACATTGTTCACAGAATGTACGTTTTTGTTCTGGTGTAAGTGAAATCATTTTTTCATCGTTTATTCTAATATCAGCAAGTGTTTGAAATACACATTGACATGTTGGATTCCATTTAGCATGGAATTTCCCTGTACCTTTCTTAACATAACAAACCATATGAATGTTTTGTCGGGGACCTAATTGAGTAATAACTATAGGATCAACATCATTTCTATAGTTTACAGGAGCTACTCTTTTATCTCCAATAGATACCAAATCATTTGAAGTAACAACTACTAGTTGATTTGAATTATTTTCTTTTTTCAGTTCTAATATTGCATCGTCTGTCTATTTCTTGTTATTCTTTTTCTTTTTTTTTATTAATTTATAACAAACATCTTCAAAATTATGTATTTGAGTTGAGTCAATTGGAATTAATCCCAATCTATGAGCAATAAACTCATCACATAAATATGATGAATTAGCATAAACTCGTACAAGTTGAATAGCAATCGTTGGTGTTTCTGCCATAATGACTCTTCTCAATCCATTTACCATTGAAGTATCAGTCCTTTCGATATGAAACGATAGTTTTTCTTCCTTACACTCAACATTAGTTATAATTGGTTGTCTATTGTATCGTGGTTGTTCCATGAAACAATGAATTAATAGTACTTTTTTATTCATTTTTAATAGTTTTATAATTTATTTTTACTATTACTTCGATTTTCTCTTTTTATTGGTAAAATTTTAAAAGAAAAACATAATTGGTAAAAAGTAATTGTGTTATTTACACTGTTTATTAAAACTTGCAGAATTGACGTATTCTTGAAAGTCCTTTTTTTTCTTTTGTAAAATATGTTTTAGCATTTGATGAGAGTAACGTTGAAGTTTCCTTTTTGCTCATATCTTCCTGGATTTGAGAAATAATAAACTCCTTAATTTTTGGTATTCCGTCACCAGTCTTAGAGGAAACAGATACCATGTTTAGCTTTTTTTCTAGAATCAGTTCAGCTATTTCTAGGTCTATTCCAGAATTAGGAAGATCACTCTTACTGAACGCAATAAGGATTTTACAATTTGGTTTAAAAAGAAGAATCTTTGTTACAAGAGATTTAAATTTAATAACAATATTTGGTTGTAAAATGTCACAAACAATGATAATAGCAGAAGCGTCTTTAATAAATGAATCATTTGTTGATTTATGTTTTTGTTCTAGAGTCAAATTATCCCAAATTTGTATCTTTACTACTTTTTTATTTATTTTGTACTCAATAGATTGCTAAGACATTAAATTAATTTGATCTTTTTCTTGGAACAAAAATGAATAATAAACAAACATATTCTTCTTTAAAAATTATTGGGCGTCCACTGAAATTATCACTACTAAGTCTATGGACAAGACTTCTAACTCCACTGTGCTCAAAACCAAAGAGGCATACTTTATATTCCATTGTCTAGTATTTAAAAAAAATAAGTTCCTCAAAATGCTATAACTTTGAAACAAGAGAATTTTCATTAACTTAAGAAGATTCATATCTTCTATTAATTGTGCAATGACCAAATAAATGATGAATTCATTTTCGTTTTTATCGTATCCAGAATACTTATGATTTGAATTAAAATATCTTTTTTTTAGAATATGTTATTATATTTTTGTTTTAAATAACACAATAAAAATTTTGTAGTTCTAAATAGAGATATACCGTGTCATATTTTTGAAGAAAAAAGAAAAGACAAAAAAGACTAAAAAAAACTTAAAAATACATAATTAAGAGATGAGTTTAGCAGATTTCGATGCTATTGTTATTAGAAGAAAGACTAATACAAAGAAAAAAAGGAGTAGAGCAGGAATGAACGACCTTGAAAAGGAAATGAAAGATATGGGTAATTTATCTCAATCACTTCAACAAGTAGAAAAAACTGGTAATAATATTACTCTTCACCTTAAAATTCATTTAGCCAATAAAGATACAGTTAATTTAAATATCCAAGATGTCGCTAAAGTTAGTGATGTTATTGAACAACTTAAAAGCAAGTTAGGTATTACACTAAATTTATTTTATCTTTGTGAATTAAAAGAAAACACTCAAATACCAACCAAATTCTTTAACAATACAAAAACACTATTCCAAGAAAAAATTAATGATTCAAGTAATTTAGGATTTAGAATGCAATGGATTTGTCCATTTAATGCTAGTCAAAAAACTGCAGGAGAAAAGAATATTGATTATATTTATCAATGCCTCAAAACTACTATGTTTGAAGAGCCTTTCCCTATCGAAAGAAAGATTGCTAATGCTCTTGCTGCTGTTGCTATTCAAATGACATTTGGTAATTATAAAGAACAAGAAGCTACATTAATTGATATTGGACTTTTCTGCAATCCTATGGTCATAGAAAATTATGGAAAAGAAAATATGTTACGTTCTTCTATGGGAATTCATGAAAAATTAAAAAATCAAACTAACCTTAATACTCTCAAATTGTCATTCATTCAAATGGCACAAAGATCACATTCTTTTGGTGCAACTATGTTTGATTCAGTTTTATCAGGAAAAAAAGTTCATATAGGTATTGTTTATGATGGAATTATAGTTTATCTTTCTGATTTAATTGAAGACATTACATTTTATCCAATGCATGATATTAAATCTATTTATTCTACTGGGGACTCTGCTGTTGTTTATTTCAAGAATAATAAAAATCTTCAAATCAAAACTGGAAGAGTTGAAAAATTAGTTTCATTATTATCTGGTTATTTCTATCTTTGTGGTGAAACTTCTCCTGATGTAGAAAAACCTGTTTCACTTCACTTTGCTGAAGATGATAAATTATTTGATTTCTCTAAAAAGAGAGAAGAAATTGTCTTTCTTACTAACCGTTTATCTTACTTCCACGAAAATATTCAAGTTGCTGCTGCTGATGCTTATCTCGAACAAATTGCTCCAAAACGTATTCTTGCTTCTATCCTTACTGCAATTAAACAAAATCACAACTTAACCACAATAAATTTTGCTTCAACAAATGTTTCTATTTCTCAACTAACTGTTTTTGCAGAAAGTATTGATCGTACATTTAAATCTCGTGGTGGAAAAGATGTTCAAGAAACTTTCAATGCTCAAGAACTTTCTTTGGCAGACAATATGGAACTTGGTAAAACAAATGAATTTGCTAAAGCCCTTTGTTTAATTCTTAAATCACCAATTGCATTAAAAAGAATTGATTTAAGTAATATTGGATTAACTGATGAAATTGCAAAAAATATTGTTGATGGATTTAGAGCTTGTAACTCTCTTGAATATTTAAATCTATCAAATAACTCTGAATTAAGTGGAAGTGCGTTACAAACTGTCCTAAGATCAATTAATAGAAATGCTTTGTTTAGGTTAGATATCAGAGGACTAGCTCTTACTAGACAAGATGCTGGTCAAGTTATTAGACTTATCTCAGATTTCCCTAATCTTCAACAGTTGATTATTAAAAATAATAACATCGGTGCAGGTGGCGCTGAATTAGGTAATTTGGTTCAACGATTAAAGAAACTTCAAATACTTGATGTAAGACATTGTGGATTACCAAAAGACATTGTTCACTCAATTCTTAAAGGATTAGCTGACAGCAGAGTTTTGAAAGAATTAAGGTTAAGTGGTAATGATGGAATGGGTGATGTTATTTCTTATATTAGTGATATTACTGAAGAAGGAAAAATTGTTAAATTCCCACCAATTAGTAGATTAGATGTTGCAGGAGTTGATTTAAGTACTAGTGATGTAAAGAGATTAATGAAAATCATTCAACGACCAGTTTGTCATTTAAATGCTATTGATGTGAGTGGCGCTAAATTAAAAGGAGATATGAGCAAAATCTTTGAAATTCTTTTGGCTTATGAAAAGACTAACTTATGTATTACACAATTCAGTGCAAATGATTGTCAAATCTCTGATTCATGTGCATCGTATATGGTTAATTATCTCTCTTGTACAACTAAATTAACAAAATTTAAAGTTGGTTATAATTCTTCACTCTTTAGAAAGGGTAACTATGCTTGTATTGCTGAAATGATTCGTGGTAATAAAACATTAAAAAATTTACATATTTCTGGAATGAATTTCCCTGCCGAACAAATTGGTTCAATCTTTGATGCCATCATCAACCATCCTTCTTTAATCAAATTGTCACTTGATGGTAATCCTCTTGGATCATATATGAATAAAGTTTCTGATTTGTTGATGATGTGCCAACACTTAAGTGTGTTACGTTTAAGGAAACTTGAAGCCATCACCAAAGATGAACTCATTAATTGGCTTAACAATGAACTCCCACAAACAATGTCAGTTGATAAGATTTGTTTAGAACAAAATGGACTAAAAACTAGTGATATTAAGAAGGCAATGGATGACCATCCAACTATTCATTTCGTTCTTTAAGCGAATAACTAGGTTTCATTTATTAATTTGAATTTAAGTTTTATTCTTTTATTTAATTCAAAATTTACTATCAAAATATACTGATAACAATACTTCTTATGACAAATTTGTACTTTTCAATAATAATTTGTAATTCTCTTGTGATATTTAAATTAATACCTACTCTTAGATTAAATTTGTCTACACCTAGGTACTACTTCTTTCTTTTTAAAAATGATTACTTTATTCTTAATGTACAAACTCACTTTATGTTTATATAGTTTTCTATTTCATTATATTCTAAATTATTCACTAAATTTAATAATGTTGAATGTTATATTTATTACTAATTGAATAGAGTTACTTGATATATAAGAATATAATCAATTTTTAATTTAATGATATATTACAATACAAATGCTTGTTTTATTGAGTTAGATTTACACTCATTAAATTTTATAAGAGAATGATTTTTACAAAAAAAAAGTTTCAAGAAATTAACTTAAAATTTAATTCCTCAATTAACAATGTTAAACAGACAAATAATAGATAATATAATGGAAAGTACAAAACAATACCATGGAATAAAAAGAAAGGTTGAGGAGCCTTGTTTTGTATTTCATTATAAGACAAAAGAAACAGTTATTATTGAAAGTAATATAGATACATTCAATGTATTTATACAAGAGGGATTGTGGAATAACACTGATTTGATTCAATATGCATTTAAAGAATATGGAAATAAAAGAATTATTGAAGGAAAAAATTTAGAAAGAATTCTGAAAGTAATTTATAATTCATTTCCATTATTAGAGGAATTTATAGAGTATGTCAAAAGAAATAGATCATTTTTTTATCTTACAAAAGATGAATGGTATTCATTATATTACGAAAGGAATTTTGTATTGAATGATCAATATGTTAATGAAGATAAAATTATTTCATGTTTGTAATAATGTTAATATCAAATAAAAGAAAAGTAATAACTAAGTAGGGCCATTATTATTGGAAGAGTTTAGAGAAACAAGGAGAAAACAACTAGATATGGATTGTGATATATGATAAATAGAAGAATAATTGAAAATATATTTAAAAAAGATTTAGTTATAAATAACAAAAAAAAGAAAAAAAAAAGAAGAAATAAGAGAAAAAAGAAGAAGAGAAGAATATAATCGAGAATCTTCGTCTTTAATAAGAATAAGATTCTACACTAATTAGAATATTTAAGTAAGAAATGAACTAAGAAAAGATTATTATTATATTATGTCATTAGAAGAACGATGTATTCAAAGTATTAGACTTCTTGCATGTGAAATGATTAATAAAGCTAAAAGTGGACATCCAGGAGTACCAACAGGATGTGCTAGTATTGCATATACATTATTTACAAAACATATGAAATTTGATGTAAAAGATCCAAAATGGATTTCAAGAGATAGATTTGTTCTTTCTAATGGACATGGATCAACATTATTATATGTTATTAATCATTTATTAGGATATAATATTTCTATGGAAGATTTAAAAGAATTTAGACAATTAGATTCTAAAACACCTGGACATCCAGAATATGGATGGACTGAAGGAGTTGAAGTTACTGGTGGACCTCTTGGAGCAGGAATGTCAACTGGTGTTGGATTAGCAATAGCAGAAAAACATATGGGAGCTATATTTAATACTAAAGATAAGAAAATTATTGATAATTATACATATGTATTACTTGGAGATGGATGTTTAATGGAAGGAGTTACTGCAGAAGCAGCATCACTTGCAGGACATATGAAATTAAATAAATTAATTTGTTTATATGATGATAATCATATTACTATTGATGGAAATACTAATCTTACATTTACAGAAGATGTTAAAAAAAGATTTGAAGCATATAATTGGAATGTATTAAAATGTAATGGAGATGAAGTAAAAGAAATTGATGCAGCACTTGTTTTAGCAAAAGCATCAGATAAACCAACTCTTATTTGTTGTAAAACTACTATTGGACTTGGTATGCCAAATAAACAAGGTACTTGTAAAGCACATGGAGAACCACCAGGAACAGAATTAGAATTAATGAAAAAAGCATATGGAGTTACAGAAGAATTTCATATTGAAGAAGATATTTATTCAGTTTATCATGCAGCATCAGAAAGAGGAAATTTAAAACATAAAGAATGGAAAAAAATGTATGAAGAATATAAAAAAGAAGAACCAGAACTTTCAAAAGAATTTGAACGAAGACTTAAAAGAGATATTTCAAGTATTTCAGAATTATTTAAAGAAGAAATTAAAGAAGATGAAAAAGGTGAAGCTACAAGAATTAGTTCAGGAAAAGCATTTAATGAAATTGCTAAAAAATTACCAGAAATAATTGGAGGAACTGCTGATGTTGGAGGAAGTGTTAAAGTTGTACTTCCAGGAGTACCATTCCATGAAGATCCTAAAGGAAGAAATATTCATTATGGAATTAGAGAACATGCTATGGGAAATATTGTTAATGGAATGAATATATATGGAGGATTAATTGCATATGGATCTACATTCTTTGTATTTAGTGATTATTGTAGACCAACTATTAGATTAGCAGCACTTTCACATTATCCATCAATATTTGTTTTTACTCATGATTCTATTGGAGTAGGAGAAGATGGACCAACACATCAACCAATTGAACATCTTCTATCATATAGATCAATGCCTAATTGTGTTGTTATTCGACCATCAGATGCAAATGAAACACGTGTAGCATGGAAAATAGCTATTGAAAGAAATAATGGACCTACTCTTTTGATTTTGGCAAGACAAAATAGTAAAATTATTGATAGAACAATTTTTGCATCATCAGAAAATTTAAGAAAAGGAGGTTATGTTTTGAGAGATTATGGAACACCACAAGTAATTCTTATGGCTTCAGGAACTGAAGTAGATATTGCTATTACTGCAGCAGAGAAACTTCATAAAGAAGGACTTGGTGTTAGAGTTGTTTCCCTTCCATCATGGGAATTATTTAATCAACAACCTGTTGAATATAGAGAATCAGTTCTTCCAAGAAAGATTCATGCTAGAGTATCAGTTGAAGCTTCATCAACTATGGGTTGGGAGAAATTTATTGGAGATTGTGGTGTTGCTGTTGGAATGCATTCATTTGGAGCATCAGCTCCAATCAACAAATTATATGAGAAATTTGGTATTACTTCAGACAACGTTGTTGAAGCTGCACACAAATCAATCGAAAATGTTAAGAATTGGTAATTTGATTATTCTTCATTTTTTTATTTTTTATTTTTAATTATTTCAATATTCATTTTAATTATTTTTTATTGTTTTCTTTTTTATCTTTATTTAGTTAAATTAACTTTTGTTTCTTTTTAATGAATTTTGTTGTTATTTCAAAGTATATTCAAATTAAATAATTGATAAATCTTTTGATTACTATTAAAGTAAATGAAAAATCAATTAAAAAAAGTATATCATGGAAGGGAAGCATATTTTGATTGTTTCTTTCTTTGAATAAAGAACATAAAACCACCATAAACAATAACAAATAATGCTCCAATGATAAGAATACAAATTAAAGAAATTAAGAAAATGATTCTTGATAGTTCAAGATCCTTTTCTTGTTCAACAACCCCAATACTTTCAAAAGTAATATTAATATCAACATCATTATTCATATTATCAGTAGCAAAACGAGCATAATATACTTTATCTCGTTCTACAGAAAGAGAAACTGTAGTACATTCAGTATCACTTTCATTCTTAGCAAAACAAACACTTTCAATACCATTTTTACATTCAGAAAATATACTTATTTGAATAACAGAAGGAGAACATCCTTTAATATTCAATTTATCAGACTTTGAAATAAATTGAATAAATGTTCCTTTCATTTCTTTTGAATGACAAGCATCAGGAGATGGAAGAGTTTCATTATAAATTGTTGTTGATATAAAGAATGATTGATTAGTGATTGTATATTGAACATCAGGAAAAGAACAATCAACACTCATTCTGGCATAAGAGAATATTGGAAAAACAACTCCTGTTTCAAAATCTCCTTCATTGTTATTTCCAATTATTTCAATTTGATAATCAATCCCACTTTGCATTAAAACAGTATGTCTTTGATTATGTTTTCCATTATCACATTCTAATTGTTCAATATCAATACAATTTAATTCATTTTTTACATTAATATCATAATTCATATTTGTTGATGTTTCACAAGTGGAAATATCTATTTTCCATCTTCTTGATGAATGAATAGTATAAAATGAAGATGGCTTAGAAGAATTTGAGCATATTAATGGTTGAATTTTACTCACTGTCATTTCACTTGAATAAGGAATAGTATTAATTTGTTTTGGTTGAAATGGGTTTGATATTGGTATAATTTCAAAAACAACAATACTATTACTTTCTTCATCTCCAATTATTGAAGGGATATACCTAATATAATTCATTTGATGTGGTAAAAGAATTAATGGAGATGAATCTTTGAATCTATCAATACACTCCATTCCACACATTCGATATGTCTCAAAAAATCCATGTGTTTTAATATTAACTCCAACTTCATAATTCAATGGATTATCAATCCCAATCCAATATCCAGTATCTTTTGTTTCACTATTAATATAAATAGATTCACCACAATCACCTTCTGTTGGAATAAATTGAGAGTAATTTAATTCAAATAATCCTCCATCATTAATCATATTTTCTTTGAGTTGAAATAAATATGGTTCTTTGCATGTTGTTATTGTTGAGAAATTATAAGTCTTAAATCTAATTAATGAATATTCACTTATTGTATGAACTTGAATCAAACTCCCTTCTTGATTTACAATAAGTTCTTGTTCATTAGAAGTAAATGATTTACTATTAGACTGACAATTCTCATACATTGAATATTCAACATTTCCTTTGAGTGTTTCTATTAAAACAAAAGTTGAGTCTTGTTTATTAAACTTAATCCATACATTCTTTTGAGTATTCAAATCAATTATTTCTTCATTTAATAATAACGTACCATTAGTTGGTTCTTCACATGTACTTTCAAATCTTCGAACATAAAAATCAATAGAAATACGATACATTCCTTCTCCTTCATAAACAATGAAATAATATTGGTGTGATGGAATACTCTCAAATACAAATGAATGATTGAATTGTGTATGTTGTTGATAAATACTTTTTATTTCTTGTTTATTTTCACATGTTTCTTTAATCATTCCATTTACAAAATGTTCACCTTCGTAATTAAGAACAATTTGAGTTTGAGTATCTTTAGCTATGAATGAATATATTTGGTTATTTCCATTTATACTCTTATAATTCATAAAAGTTGTATTTAACACAATAGGAAACCCACATGTTGAATTTTGAATATTTTCTTCTGTTATAACAAGATGATATTTAAATTCTTCATTTGATGTTATGGCAAATAAACTTGTTTCATTTGATAATGTTTCATTTTTATACAAATAAAAACTACCTCCATTATTACATTCAATGTTATGAGTATTCCAAGATGTTGATATTAGTGTTTCATTAATTATTGATTCAATCATATAAATACTACTTTCATGTCCATTACAAAAGTTGATTTTAATTTCTTTTGTTGTTCTAATATCAAAAATTACAGCTTTTCATATCATTAATTCTTCTCTTCTTTTAAATCTATTTAAGTATTAACAAACCATAATTAAATTCTTTGACTATATTGTTAATTGAAACAAATCCTGTCTCCCAATCTTTTGTTTCTCCTTCTTCTTCATATGGAAATTTTTCAATTAATTTGATAGATGGAATGGCAACGCAATACCAAATAAGGAGGATTTCAATAAGAACATTCATCTTTATTTTTTTAGTTAATTTGAACCAAAAAAAGAAAACAATAATTTTATTGTAAAACTTTTTGTTAATGGTTTTGAAAAAAAACACAAATAAAAATATGTTATTTAAAATACAATCTTTAGTTTTGAGTTAGTTGATTCAACAAAATCATCTTCAAAATCTGTATCGTTATCTAGAAATACTCTTGAAAAATACCCCATTGGAATTGAAATGTCTTCTTCTATTACTCTTTTCATTTGTGGATTATTTAAAGCTTTCCAATTCAATTGTTTTCTCAATGGAACAATACACAATTCTTCTTTTAAACAACATTTTGGTTTAAGTCGGTAATAATCATTAAAGCATGGCTCTGGTTCTAGAAAATGTTTTTCTTCTTCTGCCATATGATGTTCTAATGGTGGTGTTTTAATTCTTGGAGGAATACAAGGAAATTCAACACATTCTTTTTCTCTTTGTCTTAAAAATCTACAAGGTTTAAGAATATATTTTTCATAAACTGTCTCTTCTTCTTTAACTTCACAAAACACTTTGTTTTGATTATTAATAACAACTTCTTTGATTTCTTTAATAATGTCAACATCAATAAACTTATTTGTTAGTTGAACGTCCGATATTTTAACTTCTTCTATCTCATTATTTATTAATTGAATCTGTTGTATTGGTATTTTTTGTATTTCTTGAACTATTGGTATTGCTTCTTGATTTGTAGACTCTTCTTCTATTTTTGTTTCAACAACACTCATTTGAGAAATAACTTGATTTCCATCATTAAATTGAATCATTTCATGTGGTCTTGCCAATTTCTTAGTAATTCTATCTTTTCGTTCTTGTGTGAATGTTTTTTTGATTGATTCCTTTTGTTTTTGTTCATTGGCCTCAAGAATATCTATCTCTTTCATTTCTCTTAACCCATTAATCCCTTTTATTCTTTCTTCACCAAATGGTAGTATAGATAATAGTGTTGTTTGTTCTTCATTCTTACTCATTAATTCTGAAGTAATAACTTTATTATCTTTAAAATTCTTTTGACTCATTGACTCTTCATTTTTATTTCTTTTTTCTTCTTCAATAATCTCCATTGGAATCTTATCACTGTTCATCTCCCGTTCTTCTCCAAAACTCATAACAGATAATATTGATGATGTTTCTTCAGTTATTTCTTGATTATCTTCAGTGTTTACTTTCTCTTGAAAACTCTCGTCCTTTTTGTTTATATCTTTTTCATTTATTGGACTGTCTTCAATCAATACTAATTTTTTTGTTTCTTCTTGTTTTTTTGGAATAACAACTGTAGTGTTGAATTGTTTTTCTTTTTTGAATCTTTTCTTTGGACTTTGTCTTGGAGACGTATGTTGAATTGGTTCATGTTGAATTAATTGTTTCTTATCAAATTGGTATTTGGTAGGTGTTTTATAACTTGTTTCGTTGATTTCGACAGTTGTTTCAAATTGCATTGGTTGAATGCCTTGTTCTATTTCTGTAGGATGGAGTTCTTTCTTTAGCATTTCGATAGGATTATTTCGGTGAATAACAAAACTATCTTCACTTTGTTCTTCTTGTTGATTTATTTGGAGTTTCAAGACTTTATTTTCATTTTCTGTAAAAGTCATTGTTGTCTTATTTTTGTCATCAACCTCTTCTAAATGAATTGGGTGATTATTCTCCTGTATTGGTTGTTCAATTTCATTGATTGTATTCATTCCATAATCATTTTGGTCTGTAGATTCATCATCAAATGACTGATTATTAAATGTAATTTCTGTTTGTAACTTTATTGTTTTCTGACGTTCTGTTTTCGTCTTAGGAATATCAAATCCATCAGACGTTTCTTTGAATTGACTAGTTATATTTTCATTTCTTTTATTTGTTCTACTAAATGTAATTTTACTTTCATTATGTTTAATAATAGGTTGAATAACTCTTTGTGCTGTTTCTATTCCAATTTCTTTTTGTTTGACTGGTGTTTTTAAATCCTTTGGATGTCTTATTAAATCTTGTTGTTCCTTTTTCTCTTTTTCTACATATTTTCTTTTAAATTTTTGTAAATATTTTTCTTTTTCTTCTTCTGTGATTTTTGGTATTTCTTCCTCTTTTTGAATTTCTTTCTTTCTCTTTTCAGTTTTACTCTTTACAAACCTTTCTTTTATTTTTGTTTGTTGTGAACTTCCTTTTTTATTCTTATTTTGATGTTTTGGCATTCTACTTTAATTTGTGAAGTATTAAGTTCTTTTCTTTTTTAGTCCATTCAAATTACATTATAAAAAAATAAATTAAACAAATAATTTATACCACTCATTTCATTGAATATATTTCTTAAAAAAACGTAAAATCTAATGTAAAAACTTTCTTGAACTGTATTGTTGTGAAGACATTTCATTTATAAGTACATCTAATAACTGGCTCCATATTTATAAACTTATTTAGTTATACGTTATACTGTGAATATTCTTTTTTAATTACTATGAGACTTTCTCTTCAGACTAACCGTATAACATATTTACGAATTGATAAAACACTTCTATTAAAGTCTTTAATTTGTCTATTTTATTATCTTTTATTTGTAATAATCCTATCTTTAACACCTAAAACCTTTAGTAATGTAAAATTAATTAAGGCTAATATTTTTTATTATTCTTAAGGTAAATAATATTTACTTTTTGGACTTGAAAAATAACGACGACACGAGAAATAACTCTTTTACTACCCACTTGTTTTGGTACTTCTTTTTATTGACTTTTTACCTAAAAGACAAGTGAAGGATAGAAAGATTTTACAGTAGATATTTTCAGTTATTCATTACTCTAACTATTAATTAGTTAAATTTGGTTAATTTTTGATGATGCATCAATAAAAACAATTGGTAGTAGTTATAGCTTAAAACAAAATGTCTTGGTAAATTATTTTATAAGATTAGGTTATCTCTAATCACAGCTTTTCTTAAGACATTTAAAAAAACTATGATAAAACTTCTAATTCACTTTAAAACTATTAAATTTCTTCATGAACACCACCTCTTTAAATGACTGGTATGACTCTCATCTTTATGAAATTCAAAATGAAATCCAACAATTTTTAGAGTCTCTTGATCCGACACATTTAGAACTTTACCAAACACTATTAAATGATACTTGGAATGACCTTCATCAAACAGAAGTAATTGCATTACAAAGCGCACAATTTCTTGTAAACGAACAAGTAAAAGAAGATAGAGAGCAACACCTTGCTTTTACAAAACAAACAGTGAATAGAATTGGATCATTAATGAGATTATTTAAAGACATTCAACTGAATAAACACCTTCTCAACGAAATTCATATTACACAACCAATCATTATTGTTGGCCTTCCAAGAAGTGGATCAACAACACTATTTAATATAATGTGTGCACACTCTAAGGCTCATTACTTTACATCATGGCAAGCTTTGTGTCCTGGGTTTTCAACAATAACAGAAAAGGCACAACGGCAATTCACAGAATACATTCATAACATGATGAAAAGAGGATGTGATGATTTTGATAAAATTCATGCAATTAACCCAGATGCAAATGAAGAATGTGTGTTTCAATACAATTGTTATGGCCTATACTTTGCTCATTGCATGGCATTACCACAGTACAAGGATGTTGTTTGTAATCTCTTTTCTTCATGGAATTCATTAATGAATTTTGAATGGAATGTATATAAATTAAATCTTTTAAGAAGACCAATGAACAATGACCAATTCTTGATTATAAAGAATGCAACGTTGTTGTGCGTATTAAAAAATGTACTTTCGTCATGCCCAGATATTCGGTTGGTATGGATTCATCGCAGTCCATATGACATCATTAAAAGTTCTATTCCTTACTTCAAAACTATTAAAAATACATTTTTAACGAAAACAAACCAAGAAAAAATTTCTGACGAATGGATGTCTCATAACATCGCAGAGATAGAGAACCATATCTTGAAACAAGCAATAAATGTACGAAATGAATGGGTCAAACAAAATCCATCAAGACAATCACAAATTTATGATGTTTTCTTTAATGAGATAGTCAAAGATCCTCTTTCTGTTGCTGAATCTATTTATCATCATTTTAATATTGGAGTTAGTGAAATTGATAGAGAAATAATGAAAAGAACAATGGCTAACGATTATCAATCAAAAATTGGGAGAATGACTACTAACTCAATTCCGATAAGTAAAGAAGAAGTCAATAATCTTTATGACTGGTATATAAAACAATTTTTTCCAAAGAAATTTTAACAATACAAATGTTCCTAACATTTAAAAAGTTATGCTTTTATATTATAATTAAAGTAAATTCATAAGTTATTAAGATAAATTTCTTTTACAAGACATTTAATTTTTCACCAATTAAGTTTTATTATTGTATTATTTTTATTAAGAAACCTTTTTCATGTTAAAAAATGAACAAAAAAGAAAATGAAGATATAAATCCCAATTTTTTTCAAAAGATAATATAATTAAAAGAATTTACACACAAACTTAAAAGAAACAATCAATTAAGAAGGGATATAATTTGTTCCACTTACAAAATTTGAAGTGGGGGTAGTAGCCATTTGTTGTTCTCTCTTCTTTTTCTTAAGAGCTTTGAGACCACAGGCATTACATAAGAAAGTATTTGGTGATTCACCAGTTCTCCATTCAGATGTTTTGGTTGTATGACAAATACTACACTCTCTATTGTGGTCCAGTTTAGGTCTTCCACGTTGTTTCTTACCATTTGGATTTGTTGGTTCTGTTTGTGGTTTTTTTTGTTGTTCAATAACTGGTTGTGTTTGTTCAAGAGAAGTTCCTTGGTACAACTGACGGTTATACTCTTCTAACATTCCAAGCATTCTTGACTTTAGTAAAGCAAACTGTTCAATTGGTAAATTCTTCTCATTACACCACAATAATAATTCAAGCACTGATTGTCTAAACTAAATTATTAGATGACCTACTTTTGGAAAATTAAGTTAATAAGATCACTTCATCTCTTCATTGGTAAATCTCATAATAAAACAAACGTCACAAGAAAACTTTACACAACTAGGAAGATCTGTAATATTTTCATCTGCCATCACTTTTTCAGTTTCCATTATAACTGATAATTCAATTAATTTAGAGATCATTTTATACCCTAAAACTAAACCCTTTGATTTTGACACGTGGGTTATTAAACTAAATATTTCAAGAACTATTTTTTTAAAGTTCCTGAACTATATTTTTTTAGTTTTTGTTTTTTTTCTCTTTTCAGAAAAGTCAATGTCATTTAATATAGTAATTAAATAGCAAAAACATCATAAGCAATAGTTTTATTTTTAAAAATACTTAAAACAGAATGAATCGAAGTACTTAAATAACAAAAAGAATCAAATTAAATTTGTTTCTTTTCTTTAGATTCTTTAAGTCCAACAGTTCTGTTGAAAACTAAAGCTCCTTCTTTAGAGTCTGTATCACAACAGAAAAATCCTACTCTTTCAAATTGGAAACAGTCAAGTGGTTTAACATGTTCTAAGGTTTCATCCACATAACCATTAACAATAGTAAGTGATTTTGGGTTAATAAGTTTTTCCCAATCAGGACTTTCTGGCTTAGGATCAGTAAAGAGAGTATCATAATATCTTAATTCTGCTCTGGCTGGTTCAGCTCCATTAACACCAGAACTAACCCATTGGATATGTCCTTTTGGTTTTTCTTTTTTATCTGCATCAAAAGTACAATACAAACAAGTAACTTTACCTTCAACATCTTTATCAAATTTATGACAAATAATATTTCCTGCATATCTTAATCCAACAACTTTGTTTGGTGCAAGTCCCCAATATCCTTTTTTATCTTCGTCTCTCCAATCACTTCTATCAATATAAAGTACTTTTCTTAAATGAACAGTGTTTGTTCCCATTTTATCATTCATTGGATGATTTGGTCTTACAACTTCAATACAGTAATCATCTGGAACATTAGTTAAAATAACTTTAACAGGATCTGGTACACACATAGCTCTCTTACATTTAACTTCCATATCGTCTCTACAATGTTGTTCAAGAACTTCATAATCAATATAAACAGTAGTATTAGTTGTAACTCCAACAGTTCTACAGAAATTATTAATAGCATCAGCAGAATATCCTTTACGTTTGAATCCCATAATAGTTGGCATTCTTGGATCATCCCATCCTCTAACATATCCTTTATCAACTAAGGCATGAAGTTTTCTTTTAGACATAACAGTATAAGTAATATTTAATCTGTTGAATTCCCATACAACTGGTTTATACATATCAAGTGCATCAAGTAACCAGAAATATGACTCTCTTCTTGGAAGGAATTCTAATGTACACATAGAATGAGTAATATCTTCAAATGAATCAACTAAACAATGAACAAAATCATATGATGGATAACAACATAATCTATCACCTGTAACTGGATGTGGGAAGAATTTAATTCTATAAGCAACAAGATCCCACATACATGGATTTGGTGAATTAATATCCATTTTCATTCTCAAGGTAGCTTCTCCTTCACCATATCTACCTTGACACATCCACTTAAAGTGTTTAAGATTTTCTTCAACACTTCTATCTCTCCATGGAGATGGTTGTTTATTTTCACGTGAAGCAGCAATTTGATCAGGTGTTTGATGACAAACATAAGCCTTTCCTCTTTTAATTAATTCAATTGCACAATCATAAATTCTATCAAAATATTGTGATGAATAAGTGACCGCACATGGAGTATGTCCTAACCATTTAACAGTCTCTTCTATAGTACTAATAAATTCATGAGTCTCTTTTTCTGGATTTGTATCATCAAATCTCATATAACATTTACCACCAGTTTTTTCTGCATAACCAAAATTCAAATACATTGATTTGGCATGTCCAATATGAAGATATCCATTTGGTTCTGGTGGGAATCTAGTAACATAAATTCCTCCAGTTCTTTTTAAATGTTCGGCAAGAATTTCTGGTGTTTTTTGAATATTATCAGCAGGATTAGATAATTTAACTCCTGAATCAACATTCTTTTGTTTAGGAAGATTTTTAACTTCTTCTTTTTTATTTGGTTCACCACTCTTTTTTTGTGCCTTCTTTTTAATATCATCTTTAGTCTTTTCTCCTAATATTTCTTTTAATTGTTTCATTAATTCTTCATTAAGAATCTTACCATCAGCCCATTTAATAGAGTCTTTTGCTTCTCTTATTAATTGACCTTCCATAGTATATCTATTCTTTTTTAATTCTTCCATTTTGCCTGATAATAATTGTTTAACTCCTTCAATAATTTGTTCTCTAGTAACAATAACTCCTACTCCACATTCTTTTTCAATAGTTGGAATATCAAGTTCTTGATGTTTGTTAACATAAGTCATTAATGCATCCATATTAATATTAGTAACTTTCTTAGAAACAATCCATGCTATTATCTGTGATCTAATTGACTCTTTTCCTTTATTTAATTTTGTGGCTAATTGATATAATAATTGACCAATAGCTTTTTCACATCCTTTTTCACATCCAGCTTCTTTAATAATACCAAGGAGAGTTTTAGTAAGTTCAGCATTCTTGAGTGTCTCTTCAGCTTTTTGTTTAGCAATACCTATTAACTCAAATTGTTCTGCTGCTCCAGACATCTTCTTTCTATGTAATTTATTTTGTGTTCTTTGGTTTTTATTTTTAGGACTCTAAACCCTTTTTTCATTTTTGAGAAATTTTTTTTGTTATAGGGTTTATTTTACAATTTTACGTTATATATGACATGTTATTTTTTGGAATAAAAAATTCTTTATATTTTAAAAATGATAAAAAAGTCCATTTATAGAGTAGGAATTACATCACGATTCATGATAAGTATAGAACATCAACTTAAAAATTTTATGAAAAACGTTATTTTTGTTAGAGTTTAAAATAAAGAAAAATAATACTTTATGAAGAACATAGAATTAAATCATAAACGAATTACTATATCATGAACAAAAGAAAATTAATAAAAACTAAATTTCAATCAGGCAACCCCTATAAAAATAAATTATAAAGTTTTATAGGAAGTTGTTTAAATAATCTATAAATTCGATTGTCTTTATAATTTTATGGACAACGGCTCTCATAAAGTTCATGACCCAAAGAATGCAGAACATAAAAGAAAGTCTAGAGAAAACCAGGCACTATTTGTTAATTGTTTAATTGGGTTATTGATTTCTGTAAACAAAAAAACTATTGGAATTAAATGTCCATTAAAGATATACAAAGAAGGAAGTCCTCAATATTTTCAAATTGTTCAGATAGATAACTTTAAAATTAAGAACAGAAAAGTTAGAAGTATTGAAGAAGCTAAAATTATTAAAAATATTACCAATGAAGTAGTAAAGGAATTGTCTCCAGAACAAAAGAAAAGATCTTATTGTCAGCCAGGCAAAGCGGGATTTGTTCGCTATAATTGGATATATCCATTTTTAACAAAAGAGAGTTTCTATAAATTTGGAAGGGATGTTTGTGAATTAATCAAAGAAAAACTTGTACATAGTACTTCAAACCAGATTGTATTTATTGATAATGAAATGGTACGTGTAATAAATGAATGGGTTGATTCTGAAAAAAGAAAGCTAAAATCTACAGAAACAAGAGGCCAACTCAGTACCCAAAACGATATACCAGAAAATGAAAAAACTGAATCTGATAATACCGAAACAATTAGTGAAGATTTTGGTTCAAAGTAAAAAGAGAAGTAATAGTCATTTAAACGACTAATTGAATATGTAAATTCGTTAAGATTTGGGTATTTATTTAAAGAGAAAAGAAAGTAAGATTTAAATATACTAACTAATCATGAATATTAAACAAGATGTCTAAAGATATCATAAAAAGGAATACACTAGAACTTTGTTTTATGGCAAATGTTCTTCTTTATTTTACTAAATTTAGTGATGTAAAATCATTTCTTCTTGTTTCTAAAAAGTGTCAGAATTCTTGTAAAGTACTTAAAACGAACCCACTCATTGAGTATGGTATAGGTGAAAAGATAAGAAATTGGGCATACAAAATGATATTATTTTTTCCAAATATTCAAACATTTAGAATTAAAGATTTAAATGTTTTTCTTCCACAAAAGGTAATTAACAATATTGATTTTATAGAAACAGTTTGTAATTTTGATCTTTACAAAATGGAAAGTGGTGATGAACATTTTTCATCTATACCTTCTTTGGCATTTCCCCTTTTTATAAATAGTCATGGAGATTATTACTTCTACGATTCATTGAGAAACTATTTACCAGGAAACCCAGAAGGATGGTTACCAAAAGGTATTCATTCAATAGGGACTGAAATTCATGAAAACCAGAATTGTGCTATAGAAAAGTTAGTCGATTATTCGATTGTATCTAATTACAGCGCATGGTGGTTTCTTATTCACATTACTTCTTTTAAAAGTTTAAGATACTTAACTATTATTTTGGAAAAAGAAATTAGTTGGACTTCCACAAAGTCTAACAGAGGTGAATCAAACTCTATTTATTTAGAAAATATTATGGATTCTCTCTCACTAAAAAATGCGTTACAAAAAGTTAAATTAATTACTATAACAAATACCATTAAAGACTCTGTTTATTATCAAATTAAGAAATATCCTAAAATCAAGTTTATTATTATTGCGTATGACTGTCTAAAAAGTGAAATTCAAAGATGGAAAAAAGTGGCATCACTACCAAATGCATATATTTTATTTAAATATATGATCCCAGAGATCTTAATGGAAACAAAATTTGTAATTTCTGAACACTTTAGTATGAAATTTAAATATGGATGGTATTCTTCTCATATTAAAAATATATGTAAAGAAATAGAAATGCTCAATTACATTATTGAAAAATTGGTATTAAGTATTTCTGTTCACTGTAAGATAGAAGATATTCCTAATTCTTTTTTTAATCCACTATACGACCTTTCAACATTAAAGATAAACGAGATGCATTTAGTCATTAATACTAAGACAAAGTACGACTTTATTCTTCCAATATCGTTAAAATCTTTAACATTTTCATCTGATATTACTTTTAGGATGTCCACAATTAGAATGTCTTCAATAAACCTTAGTCTTCAAACTCCTGGATTAGAATACTTACAACTGAAACAACTCAAACTCCCTTCTATAATAGAAATAATTCTCCCGAGCTCATTATCTATTCTAAATGTATTAAGTTGTGAAAATATTACACTCAAAGGTGATCCATTGTTTAATCTAGTACCCAATATATTCAATAATTGTATAAGATGCAAATTAATAAACTATTTTGAATAATAAAAATAAATTTTAAAATTTAATTCTGTTTATAAAACATTAAAAATAAAACTTATTTTATCAATTTAGAAAATTTATATAAAAGAAGAAATTTGAATCTTGTATATATTTCTATCTTTTTGTTCATAATTTCTTTATTAGTTAATGTTACAAACATACAAAATCATTAATTAATAAAAATTTATAATTCATTATTTTTCAAGGCAACAAAGAAAGTGAGATATTAGTTTATTATTTTTTAGAAGTAAGAATATATTTTAGAAACTAATAAATATTGTCAGATTATTACTATTGAAAAATAATGACTTTATCTTCTTAATGTTTTAAATACATAAAACACTGTTTTTTATAAGATGTGTTATTTTTTTTCACAAATCAGTTTTTTTATTCAATGTCAACTGAACAAATACAACACATAGCAATAGTTGGATGTGTTCATGGCAAATACAGACAGATGTATCAACAATTGTCTGAGTATGAAAAGAGTACTGGAAAAGAAATTTCATTTGTAATATGTACAGGAGATATGCAAACCCTGAGATGTGAATCTGATTTGGTGTACTTAAAAGTACCACCAAAATATAAACAAATGGGAGATTTCCATTTGTACTATGAAGGAAAAGAAAAAGCACCTTATTTAACATTATTTATAGGTGGAAATCATGAATCATCTAATGTATTATTACAACTTTACAATGGAGGATTTGTTTGTCCTAACATGTATTACCTTGGTGTATGTTCTTGTATAAATATAAATGGGTTAAGAATTGTTGGGGTATCAGGAATTTATAAATCATTTGATGAGATAAAACCATATACATACCCACCATCACCAAATGATTTTGTTTCATTATTTCATACAAGAAATTATGTTATTCAAATGCTTTCAAATTTAAGTCAAAATTCTCAAATTGATATTTCATTATCACATGACTGGCCACAAGGAATTATAATGAAAGGCAATTACAAACAATTATATAGGTTCCAACCTGGTTTTAAAAAAGATGGAGTTTCTCTTGGCTCACCTATTAATAAAGTAATTTTAAGTACTCTTAAACCAAAGTATTGGATTTCTGGGCATATGCATTGTGAATATCATGCAGAAGAAGGACCAACACATTTTATTGCATTAGGTAAAATTGGGTATAAAAATGCAATATCTTATCTTGACCTTCCTTTAAACCAAAAAACAGATCTTGAATATGACAAAGATTGGGTGTGTAATCTTGTTATGACATGGCCTGCATTTGCAAATAAAGCACAATTCCCTGACCCCTTATATTCTATTTCTAAATTATTGTCTAAAAGAACTAAAGAACTTGACAAAAAAATCAATGAATTATGGGAGAAATATATTGGATTTAAAATTATTTATGACTCAGATACTTTTGATTTACAATTTACTTCAAGTCGATTTTTTATTGAAAAGATATATAACGAATTAAATATAAATTGAAATGAATTAAAACCTTTTTTATTGATTAAGTTTAAATAAAAATCAAATTTTACATTGTTTGACATCCATTGATTTTATTATCCCATTGTGTTTTCATTAATATTAATGATTTTGGTAAATAAATTCCCTTCAATTTTGGGCATTGTTTTAATGAAAGGTAAGTCATTGTAGTATTTTTTTGTGTATCAACTTTAGTTAGTTCTCTACATTGAAATACAATACATGACAATACTTTTGGAAGTTCTAATTCTTTAATTTCTCCACAACTAAATATACTAAATTGAGTTAAATCACATTGTTTTAATCCTTGTATTGACTTTAAATAGAAAAGTCTTTCAAGTCGAATATTTTTTAAAGAAGAAGGAAGTAATAATTCCGAAATTCCTCCTGAGTATTTTATATCTAAATTTTTTAGTGGTAAATATTGTAAATTATTTAATTGGGTAACAGCCCCACAATTATCTATCATAAGGGAAGTTAATGTTTTTGGAAAATATAATATTGTAGTAAATTTAAAATTAAGTGAAATAAGATTTAATGATTCAATATTTTTTAAACGTTCAAAATGAGCTATTGAATCATTTTCTTCTAAACCAGAGTTCCATACAGTAACTTCAATAGGATAATAAATTTTAAATACTCTATCAATATCATTTTTTACAATATTACAATATCTAATATTAATGTTATTTTTTTTAATGATAAATAAAAATTGATTAAATTCTTGAGTACCAATATCTTCAGTCTTATTAGCAAATAATATAAATTCAGTTTTAGGATGATGTCTATTAAGTTCATTTTTCCATATATTTAAATCAAATGAATTTAGATATTCAACTTTAATAATAACTTTAAATGGAACATTAAGAAAATAAGTTAATAATGTTTGAATATATTCTTTATTCAATGATTCTAAATTTATTATTAATTTCTTAAAACATTTCCCAAATTTTGGAGTCTCTGTCATTTTAATTAAAAATTCATTTCCACATTCAAATCGTATTAACATTTCCATTTTTTCAAACTCTGGAAGAGGTGAATATTCTACTAATCCTATTCCTCTTTTAAATATTAAATAACGAATTCTATTTGAATAGTAATGAATAAATGAAACTGCATTAACATCGTATGGGTCAAAAACAGAACAATCGAAATCAATATTTTTTAATCGGTCTAAAACATATTCTAATTTTTTACTTTCTTTAATACTTTCATAAACAAATAGTCCAGTACTACAATGTAATGTATTTATTTTCTCAAATAATTTCATTAATTTAATGATATCTTTTTTTTGATAATCTATATTAAATGGACTACTATATAAATTTTTACATGACTCTAAACATTTTTTATTAATTAAAATAAATTTAATTAATGTTTTCATTGAATCAATATACAAAACAACATTCATTAAAAACACTCTTTCTAATTTCATTTGTATTTAAAGTTTGTTTTTTTACATCTTTTTGAATAAATACCTTTGTAAAAAAAACAATAAAAAAGAAACAAAAGTTCTGATCATGTCATTTCTATTCTTCCACAAACATCACCATTTACTACTCAATTAGAATGACATTCAAAATATATTTGAAGTAATTTATTCTTATTATAACTAAATGAATCATCTTCTTTCTTCTTTTCTTGCTCTACAGAACATAAAATTTGTGTATTTTTGTTCCATTCGAATCCAAATTCTGTAATCTTCCCATTAAAACTGATTGAAGAAAGGCTTCTACAATTCTTAAAGCATTTTTGTGGGATAGACGTAATCTTAGATGGAATTGTTATTTGTCCAAGTGAACTACATCCAGTAAAACATCCTTTTCCAATTGATGTTAAAGAATTTGGAAGATGGATATTAGTCAATGAATAACAATTTTTAAATGCTCTAATTCCAAGATGAATAATACCTTCTGAGAGATGAATTGTATTAATCATTTCTTCATTGAAACAATAGTCAGTGATGTATTTATATTCTTTCGGTATGGCTGACTCATCTTCAAGAAAAGGGATTGAAAAAGTATCAAAATATACATTTGGTGTTTCAATTTTCTTTTCTTCAAATAGTTCTTGAAGCGAAGTGTCTACAAATCCATGAAACCTCTTTCCTGTGGTTAAATGAATTTCTGTGATATCTCCACAATAATCAAATGCTTTCATTCGAAGAAGAATTCCGTCATGAATAGTTATACTTTTTAAAGAACTATTTGAAAAACTAAATTGATCAATAAACGTAAGAGTTGTAGGAATTACAAGTGATGAACATTTATTTATTCCATTAAAACAATTTTCATGTATTTCATGAATTTGAGGTGAAAAGTTAAGATTTTCTATATCTAAAAGAGCAAAACATGACTGCCCAAGAATTGTTACTTCTGGAGGTACTTCATTCAAATTATAAATATTTAAGTCATTTCGCTCTATCTCTTTTAATATGACTCTTTTTCCTTCAACTTTTCTTTGGTACTTTTTTTGAAAATTAAGAAGTTGAAAATAAGAAATATCAAAATGAATAACAATTTTAATTGCCTTTGGAACTTCATGAATTGTAATTGATTTATAAAAATGAAGTGTATGTAAATAAGGGAAATACTTTAATTGATTAATTGAAATATCATATGGATTGTAATGAAATAATTCATTTAAATTAACGAACTTTTTATTAATTAATATTACATGAAAAAGGTCATTAATAGCGGGAAAATATTGTGCAACAATCATCATAGAATATCGATCAACTAAACCCATTATATAATAAATAAAAAAATGAAACAAAATGAGTTTAAGTTAATAAAGAAAAAAAAAAAGAAGGAAACTTTAATTATTTTCTCAAGCAAAATTATTGATAGTGTCTAAAGAAAGATGGATATGTTCAGTTAATGTATTAAATCCATTTCTAATAAGTTTAAGGTCATCTGAAATATATTCACTAATTTTAAATCAATTTCATCAACTTTGCATTAAATATTTATATCTTAGAAATAACAAACATTTTCATTATATTTCCTTCTACAATTAAATTTCTTGTAACTTCATGCTTTTTAAATTCTTTATCTACACTAACAACTCGAAGTACTGTTTTTGCTATTTCTTCAGTTGGAAAAGTAATTTCAGTATTTCTATGAATAAAATAAATGGTTATTAGAAGTGTATTAAATGATAATAAAAACATTAAAATAAGACTTCTACAACAAACAATCTATGACTCATTAATTCTTTTCTTCTATCTTTTAAGTTCTTTTTTTTTAACTATATTTTAATAATAAAATTTACTAAAAAGAATTATAATTATCCAGACACCCTCAAATACAGTCAAAATATTGAACCACTACTGGTTCATTAACATAATCATCACCACCACACGAATCAGGACAGGAATATACTACAATAGTACCATAATCAATGTTTAGTTCAATATCTAAATTTGTTGCATAAATAAATTGTGGAAGTAATTGCCATTCAAAAACACACTGTTTACCACATCGGGGACAAGAGGGAGGGTGTTGTGGAATATCGTTTGACTTAATCCATAATGGTTTGCCATTGAACTGATACCTCAAAACTTGGCTTGGGTCTTTGGCAATTTTTGTGTTAAATTTTATCCACACTGGATCACTTTGTTGTAAATCAGATTCTTTAATTCCTAAATCTTCATTGTCTGGGTGCATAGTTTCTATTACTTTTTTTAGTTGAACATCTTCTTTTTCTACTAATTCATTTTCTGGTTCAGTGACAATAAGATACTCTGATGCACTTTTTTGTGGTTTTGCTTTGTTTCTTTCTCCTCCTAATTTTCTTTGTAATACTTGTCCACATTTCAATTTATGTTCCTCTCTGTCATACAAACAATGTAATGAACAACAGTATGGTGTAGTACAGTCAGGGCAATGAGTTGAAGAAGGAAATCCACAAATTACACACTGTTCTTCGGTAACAATACTCTCACAAAAATCTTCTTTGTCATATAAAGTTCCTTCAGGTAATTGATTTCTTAACACAGTGAATTTTAGACAAAATGGACAATGAAATAAATAAAACACTCGATGATATGATTGTGCCATTTCTAATGGTGCATATAATTGTAACATAAATAACATAGGTTTTTGACAATGTGGACATACATTATTAGGTACTTTCTTACCTAACCAACTAGCACATCCACCACTTCTATTCATAATTGGATTTGGTGTTTCGTCTTCTTGCAATTCTTCAATGAACCCACAGATTATGCCATCTTCCATTCCTTGTGAATTTTAAATAACTTGTTTCTTGTTCTTTCTTTATTAAACTTGAAAAAGGAAAGTAATAGAATATATTTTAGGGTTTGGATCTAATTGTTTTATAAAACAAAGAATTAAGTTTCTATAAAAGAAATTGGAACATAAACAAATATTTGATAATTAAGTCATTGAACGAACTCTTTTCTTGTATTCTTTCTATTATTTCAGAAAACAATTCAAACAACCAAATTACAAATTGTATTGTTAGAAATAGATGGCTGATAACCTAAATAATTCATTTTTAAATAATGTATTATTTTTCTCTTTAAATAAAATCGTTTCTACAAATTTTTGGTTACTTATTGTAGTTATCAAATAAGAATTATGTTTAAACTCATTAAAGTAATGTGAGTTGGTTACTATTTTATTGGACTTTATTTTATAAAGAACTTTTGTATCAAAAACAATTAGCTTAAATAATCAAAACAAAACTTATCAAGAAATAATGAATAGAGAATGGTAAAACAAAGAAATAACTTATTTTAATATGATATGAAAATAATCATAATACTCAATAATAAATTGTAGATTGCAGTCTTTCATAAAAAGGAGACTAGTGAAGTTTCTAAGTTGGTTATGAATAGTCAAGACTTGAAACACTAGTACACAGTCGTAATACATTTTTTATAAAGCAAGAAACTCATTAAAAACAAATTAATTAATTAGGAGATGAATAATTTTATTGATCATAATATTTCAACATGTTTGATAACAATTTCACTATCAAAGAAGATTAGTTTTATAATATCTAATAATGGTATTATGATTTAATAACATTTCTCTATTTCCTCATTATTTAATTCCTCATATATAATTAGGAAGAAAGACAAAGATTAATTAAACAACGAATTAAATAATAAAATCATTAAAGAGCTTATAAACACACAAGAAAGTAAAACAGTTTAAGATACTTAGTTATTTATTAATGTAAAATCAGATAAATAAAGAAAATAAAAAAGAATGGAAAGAGATGATAAAGTCCCAAAAATCCAAAAGAAGTATCTGCAACTTCTAAATTAAACTAACTATACCATCGAGAAGACTCTATCATATTCTTTCTATTCTTTTTTATTAAAACAAAAATAAAAATGAATAAAAAATTCAAATATAATCCCTCTTTGTCTATTTTTGTTTTTAAATTTTATTTTCAGGTTCAAAAAAAAAAAGAAAAGAAGAAGTGAAACTAAAAAACTAAAATTCAACTTCTGTTACAATGTTGCAATTGAGAGTTTTAGTGATTGAAGCAGAAAATCTTATGCCAGCTGATTTTTTTTCAAAACAAGCAGACCCTTATGTTAAGGTAACAGTAGGAAAAGAAATTCATCAAACAACCATTCAGAAAAAACATTAAACCCACATTGGAAAGAAGACTTCGATTTACATAGACTCACATAATTTACCAAATATAAAATTTGAAGTTTATGATTGGGACAGATTTAAAACTGATGACTTTCTTGGAACATGTCAACTTCCTTTAAAAATGCCAATTAATGGAGATGTTTGGTTAAAACTAAGTGTTCAAGGAAGAATTCATGTTAAATTAGAAACATTTAAAGGAATTCAACAATATTATCCTTCATTTCAAAATG
This sequence comes from Entamoeba dispar SAW760, assembly GCF_000209125.1. Lineage (NCBI taxonomy): Eukaryota > Evosea > Mastigamoebida > Endamoebidae > Entamoeba > Entamoeba dispar. Next base: position 60,594 of record NW_001854380.1, read on the forward strand.
GTCAAAATGGGATTGCATTAAAAGTTATGGATGAATCTACACCAACACTATATTCAACTCAACAATTTAATCCTAATTCATTTGGATTACATATTGATAAAAATGAAGCATCTAAATTCAAACCAAAACAATTCATTAATCTTCAATCAGATTCACAACTTTCTTCAAGTAAAAGTTTCAATTTAAATCATCCTTTTGAACAAGGAAGTAGTGATTGTAGTTACTATGCTTTATCGTGTGGTAAATATGTCCAATACTATGGACCTTTACCTTCAGCACCTCCTTAAAGATGCTGAACTTTGGATTGTGTTATTGTTTTATAGTATAATGTTATATATATCATATTTAAATTATGTTTTTGATAACGGTTTTCTATTTTTGAAAAGTTAAATGGAAGAAATAGTTTTAAAAAAAAAAAAGAACATCGAAAGATTTCTATGAAACATACAACTAACCCTGGTAAAAAACAAATTATATATTTTAATTCTTCCAAACTAGAATAATACCATCTTTTAATTATGAAATCTGAAAATAAAATATTAAAATACGAATCTAAAAGAAACCCTCAAAATTATGAATAAGGAGAAAAGATGAGAAAAATAATGGAAGAAAACGGGAAAAGAAAATAGTTTTTAATGAACTCTAAAATAAAACTCAAAGAGAAAAAAAAAAAGAAGAAACTAAAAACTAAAAGAAGAGGAAAAAGAAAAGAGAATAATTTAATTAAGTAATAAAAAATTAACATCAAGAAATAGAGAAAAGATTTCATGAGAAAGTAGTGTGATATGAATAATAAGAAAGAAATAAGAGTATAAGTCTAGAAAAGAATAAATCAAGAAAAAAGAAAAACTAGAAGAAAAATCAAATATCAGAGTTTTCAAATAAGAAAAAGAAATTTAAGGGTTTTTTTTTTTTTCGTTTTTGGTAATATTATTTTTTATTTTTATTTTTTTTTTGAAGCAAAAAGAGGAAGAAGAAAAGACGAGGGTTGTGTTAAAGTGAAAGGAAGTGATTAAAAGAGAATTCTCAATAATAAAAAGAATTATTATAACAAAATGTTCAAACCTGTTAGATATACCACTTTTAAGAATACTAAAAAAAGTGGAATTTGTGAAATGGCAACTATTAGATATTGTGAGGTTTTAAAAGAAACAAATCCACAACTTATTCTTCCAACAATTAAAAGACCATTAACATTTCCATCAATTCCAACACATAATAATGGATTTGATAATGAAGGATATGAATATATTGCATATGCAGATGGATTAATTGGATCAGCATATTCTAAAGAAGGGAATTCATGTGCTTTTAATAAAAATTCAACATATAGGATTATTTCATCATTAGGAAAAGGAACTTTTGGACAAGTATTAAAATGTGAAAATCTTTATAATCATCAAATTGTTGCAATTAAAGTATTAAAAAATAAACCATGTTATTTTAGACAAGGAATGCTTGAAATTGCTATGTTACATGCAGCAAATTTACATAATCAAAATAATGATAAACATATAGTTAAAATATTAGACCATTTTTTATTTAATAGACATATATGTATTGTATTTGAGTTATTAGGAATGAATTTATATGACGTATTAAGAACAAATAAAAATAAAGGAATGGGAATTTCTTTTACTCAAACTATTGGTCATCAAATTCTTCAAGCTCTTTTTACATTAAAAAGAGAATCAATTATTCATTGTGATTTAAAACCAGAAAATATTTTATTAATTGATAATAGATCAACTATTAAAGTAATAGATTTAGGAAGTGCTTGTTTTGAAGGAAGTACTCTTTATACATATATTCAATCAAGACATTATAGAGCACCAGAAATTATTTTAGGGTTACCATATTCATGTTCAATTGATATGTGGTCTTTTGGTTGTGTTATTGCAGAATTACTTCTTGGTATTCCAATTTTTCCAGGTGAAAATGAATATAATCAATTAGTTAAAATCATTGAAATGGTTGGAATGCCACCAACACAAATACTTGATAAAGGAAGTAAAACTACAAAATTTTTTAAGAAAATACTTAATAATTTTGGTAGTTGGGAATATGTTTTATTAACACCACAAGAATATTCTCAAATAAATGGAGTTCCATTTATTGAAAATAAGAGATATCATCGTTATCGTTCATTACAAGAATTTTGTAGTGGAATAATAATGCATAGAAATGGTGAAAAAAAAACTAATGATGATATTTATAGAGTTCGTTTATGTGATTTTCTTCAAAAAATCTTTATTATAGATCCAACACAAAGAATGACTCCAGAACAAGCAGCACAACATCCTTTAATGTTTTCTAAAACACAACAAAGAGGATTTGATTGGACAAGTAATATATTGTCAAGAAAAATTGAAATATCAATGTCTATGGATAATATTATTGAAACTATATTTAATCGTCCAATGTCTCAACAATATCTTCAATCTCAAAATTTTAATGTTGATAGATATTATCAAACCTTTATTAAAGCATTAAATAATGGAATTGTATTAAATGTTCTTCATATTAATCCATTTCATTTTAAACCATTAAAATGTGGTTTACCAACAAAAAATATAAATAGTAATGAAGATGAATCAGAAAATGATTTACCATCTATTGTTAATATTAGAGAAGTACCTCCAAGAAGTAGAAGTAGAAGTATTAGTTCTTTTGAAATAGAAGAAAATAAAATAATTCAAGGAGATGAAGAATTACCACCAATTGATTGTGCCCCTCAAATTCAACCTTCAAGAAAAATGGTAATGACCCCAATTAAAAAAATAGCAAACGCACCATTAAGACCTCCAAAATCAAACCCAAGACATGGATCTTTTTCTATGTCTCCAAAAGGAACTCCAAGACAACCAACAAATATAACTGTTATGTTATAGTAAATAACCTTGTGTTTAATAATTACTTTGTCTTGTTTATTTACATTAAAACATTCTTTCTTGTTTAATTATTAATTCAAAACTTTCATATTCATATTTTTATTATTTTTTTTTTTCTTTCTTTCTTTTCAGAAATCAAATCTTATCATTAAAAAAAAAAAAAATAAAATAAATCTTTGTGTAGATTGTATGTTAGATGAAAAGTTCCTCTCTTTTTTATGATATTTAAACTGAGAATAAACTCAAAGTTAGTCAAATGACTCTACCACTTAATACTACAAACCTTGAAGAACTTAAAGAAAAAATAGCAACTGGAGTTGCTGTCGTACAATTCCATGCTACATGGTGTAAAGATTGTATTAATGTCAGACCATTATACAGAAAACTTATTACAGAAGCACCATCAACAACTTATCTTGACATTGACATTGATAAAGCACCAGAATTGAAAAAAATATATCAAATAGTTCATGTACCTACATTTATTCTTTATCATAATGGTCAAGAGTTGAAACGTATTATAGAACCTAAATATGATGAACTTGAATCATTTATGGGAGAAGTATCAAAGTTATAACAATAATTAATAAGTTATATAAATTTATTTTATTCATCTTTTTTTTTTATTATTTAATAAACTAATTCAAAACAACTGCCAAAATACAATTAAATTGATTTGATAAAAGAAAAATTCATCATTAAAATAGAGTGGACTTGTCTCTTTTCTTTTTCTAAAACCAATAATATTTTTATTATTAATTAAGAAATTATATTGTTATTAATTTTTTTTAATATAGATTAAAAATGTTATTAATCAGGAAAAACAAAATATAAGAGAAAAAGAGGAATGATAAATTTGTAATTAAATTATAATAAAAATAATAAAAATACGATGAACTGTTTTCTTTTCAGACAATAATCTCTCTGAAAATGAGTTTGGGAGTATCATCTATACAATCACCTGATAAAGTTCTTGAACCTAAACTAGCTTCAGAAGAAAGAAAATCATTTCCTTTTCCAGAACATACTAAAACACCACAACGCTCAAAACATTCATTATCACCTACAACGAAAGCAATGAAACCACAACGACCATCAAAGAAAAAAGTAGAACAACGACATTCAGTGTTATTTAAAACACAATTTTGTTTAAATGTAGATGATATTAATAATAGTACTGGTTCTCATCAATCACTTGTTGTTCCATCATCTTATGATTTAAATAGAACACTACGTGAAGAAGAAGAGCATTCTATTTCATTAAGTAATTCAGCTAGTTCATCAGATGGAATCCCATTGAAAGTTCCTCCAAATGATGAATTAAAAACTGATTCAATTGAAACAAATGGTGTCAAAGAAAATTTTGAAGTTGTTTCAAAACTAAATGAATATCCTATTGTTGTTAGTACACATCCAGAAACATCCCTTCATTCTAAAAAAGATTCAAAAGAAAAAGTTGGTAAAACCACAAAAGTTAAAGAAGGTCAATTAGATAAAGACAAAATCCTTATTCGTACTCCTGAAGAAATTACTCCAAAACCACTTATGGTTCAACGTAGTGAATTAGATCTTCAAAGATTGAAAGAAGCAAAACGTGACTTTGCCATAGATATTTTTGAAGATGTGGCATTAGGAAAGGTTAATTTAGTTGATAATGAAACAAAAAGTGCACAACATACTCCAAGAGAAGAAGATGAAGGTAGTAGAAGAAAAACAATGCAACCAAATAGACTAAAAAGGAGTTTATTTTTAAGAAGAGAAAATAGTGATAGAGTAAGAAAAAATGAAGATGAAAGTCAATTTGTTAGAATTCAAAAAGGAAAAGATACAATTACTGATGATAATGAAGAAACAGAAACATTTAGTGATGATTTAGGAATGGAACAAAATGATGGATTAACACATACTTATGTTGATAAAGAAGATCTTGATATATTAATTTCTGGAGATGATAATAAATTAAGAAAATATTTAGAAAGAAATAGAATTACTGTTGGATTTCCTATTAAAGGATATAAAGAAGCACTAGTATTAGATATTAGAAATGGAGATGATAATCCATTTGAACAAATGAAAGAAATTAATGCAATGGTTAATAAAAGAAAAACAGAATTTATTGAACAACATCAAGGAATTATTGTAAAAGAAATAACTATTGAAGAAAAAGATAAAAAGAAAAGAGGAAAAGTTAATAAAAAGAATATTCAAATTGTTGAATTTAAAGGAGAAGAAATTGAAGAAAAAGAAATGAAAAATGAAGAAAAAATAAAACATATTCAAATAACTGGATTTAGTAATCAAAAAGAATATTTTAATAAATTAAATGAAAAAGAACAAAATCAATTTGAAAATTATAAAAATACATTAATGGAATTATGGTTCACAGAAGAAACTCATGTTCAATCATTAGATATTTTATTAAATTGTTATTTAAAACCATTAAATGAAAGTAAATATAATAAATCAGTAAGAAAAATGAATATTCAAATTGAACAACTTCTTAAATTACATACTCTTTTTTATAAAAAATTAACAGATAGAATTGATCAAGCAGGAGATGATATTCCAATTATTTCTGATTTATTAAGATATTTCTTTCATTTTGTAAAATCTACTTGTCCTTATATTGTTGAATATAATTCAAATTTAAGATTAGTAAATGAATTAGTTAAACATTCAACTGCAATAAATATTATAGAAGAAAGTAGAAAAAAATATGAAGAAAATCATCAAGGAATTGTTATTCAAAGAATTCAATCTTATTTAATTATGCCAATTCAAAGAATACCTAGATATGTGTTATTAATTAAAGATATGTTAAAAAATTCACCACCATTATCCCCTGATACTGATAAATTAGTTGAATGTTATCAATTGATATTGGATGTTGCTGCATGGATAAATGAAAAAAAATTATATGAAGAAGAAAGAGAAAAGTATAATACTGTTCTAAAAATAATTACTGGGTTATATGATATGAATAAATCTTGTAGAAGATTTATTGTTAGTGGTTATTGTAAATATCTTGATATGGAATCACCAAATGGAGTAAATAGTGCATATTTCTTTTTATTTAATGATGTTCTTATAGAAACTCAAGTTATAAAACATCATAATCATAAAATTAAAAGAAAACAATTATTAAATGTTTATAAATTAATTAATGACTATGGAACTGTTGATGATTTTAAAGATGATATGTTCCAAGTTCAATGTGTATTTATGGTTACAGAAGATGCTATTGTTTCTTATGGTGCAAATCCTTCATTTGGACCTTCTATTTCTTTTACTTCTCCTTTGTCTGATATGCAAGTTACTCTTGTCTTTGATAATCCTTTAGATGCTAATGCTTGGTTTGTTGCTTTAGCTTATACTATTAAATTATCTCCTCGTTTAAATGAATCTAAGAACATATTTAATATCAGAAATGAATAAAACATTTCATTATTGTTTCATCCCAATTATTAATTGTATTGTTCTGTTATTTCTTTATGACTTTTTGTTTGAATGTTTTTTTTTTAAACCTCCTTCATTTTCTATTATTTTTTTATACAATATCTTATTGTTATTTACCAATAAAATTAACACATAACATTGTTATTGAATATGAATATATATCGGATGTTATTTTATAATGTTAATGATTTAATATTTTATGTGTATTATATTTTGATGTTCATTATCAATTGTGAATGTCATATTTGTCATCATCATATTAATGTTTCTTGAACTTCCAAAATCTGTTAATTTACAATTAATTCCAATATTATCATCAATTGTTATAACATGAAAATTATCTGGTTTAATATCTCGATGTAGTATTCCATTTGAATGAAGATATGAAATTCCTTTTGCTCCATCTAGCATGAATTTAATTCTTATTTTATTTGGTATTTCTGTGTTTGTTATTTTATTAATTAAATCTTGTATTGATCCATATTTTGCATATTCTGTTATCATACATATTTTATTAGGAATAAATACTCCATAAAAATGAATAATATACTCACTTCGAAATTTATCTAACATCATTACTTCTTTCTCAAATTCTTTCATTTTATTTTTATTTTCTTCAATTTGTTTCATTTTCTTAATTGCTACTTGATTTCCTCTAAATTCTCCTATATATACAATTCCAAATGTTTCTTCTCCTATTTTATGTTCTTCTTTTATTTCATCGGGATCAAGTCGTGTTGATATTTGTGTTTCTCCTTTAATTGAAATACTTTTAATTATTTCTTCTTGTGTTTTATTAAGTGTTTTACTAATTATCATTATTTGTTCTTTAATTTTAGTAGTACATTTGATTGTAATGAATATTTCAAATTCACATGCATATCCTCCTTCAATTGTAATGATATTTGGGTTTGTTCTAATTGAATATTTTTCATTTTCTTCTTTACTACTTATTTGTATTTTCTTTTTTTCTTTCTTCTCATTTCCAATACATATTAATTCTCTAATTTCTTTATTTACTTCAATTTCTTCTCCTTCTCCTATTTCTATTTCTTTTTTATTTGTTATTATTCCATCTCCAAGTGATATGAATTTGATATTTGATTGTGAAATTTTAAATATTGTTGTTGTTTTCTGTTGTTCTTTCTTTTCTTTTCGAGTATAATGTAATTTATCATTATTATTATAATTATAATTATTATAATGATGATTCAAAAGAATAGAACAGATAGAGATGTGTTAGTGTATTATCACCTATACCCTTGTTAGAGGAGAAAAAACTACAAAAGAAAAACACATGGATATAAAAGATGAATTTAAAGAATATATTACAAAATTCTTATTGTAATAACATGGAAAGTATAAAAATGAAAAGACAAATAATAGAAACAAAGAAACTGGAATGAAAAATCATAAAATGAACAATAGAACGACCAGTAATCACTTAAAATTAAAAAAAGAAGATAACCGAAAAAGTAAATTATTATAGTGATTAACTCAAGTAAAGGCAATGAATTTTAAAGACTTAGGAAAAAAGATAACCCAAAAAGCTAAAAAATGAACAAAGTCTTAATTTTATTGAGGTCATTGGAAGATTTAAACTATAAAAATGAATAGAGTATTTTAAAAAGAAGAATAGGAATGAAAGAAACAAACAGTCCAAAGGCATTTAAGTTGATTTGAGGGGTTATTAATATTAAAGGTAATATACAAATTAGTTGGGTTGATAACGCTACAAATACAGTCTTGTGTAAAAACACTAATACATTCAATGATTTCATTTACAACAACTAATTGAAACGAAAACCCTTTTACTACTGAAAGAAAATAAGATTGGTGTTTTGGCAACCACTTAAATTCTCCATTTTCATTTAAGTACATAGTCATTTGAAATTCTGTATAACTAGAATTTCCTTGATAATGATGAACGAATTGAGTAATTATCTCTTTATTAGTTTTGTCTTTTTGTTTAAGAGTATGAACTTCACTAAATACTCTTTTAATATTTTTCTTCTTTTCTTCTGTTCTATAGTCTATAATATTAAATGGTGCTAATAAAGTTGTTTTTTTATATTTTTTTAATATATCATTCTTTATTTCTTCATATTGATTATAAGTATATGGATTAATTTTATCTCTATACTCTTCAATAGAAATAACACTTTCATCAAAGTCAATACACTTTTTTAATCCTTTCAATGGTTTTCTTAATCTTCTTTTTTCTATTTGTTTATCTTCTGCCATCAACACAAATATTAATATTGTGAGTTCCTATTTCTTGCTTATCAACATATCATTTTTTAATTCTGAAAAAGAAAAGAAAAAACTTAATTAAAAACTATAATAATTATTAAAGTACAATTTTTAATCAAAAAAAAAGAAAAAAACTCAATTAATTTTTATTTAAAGAAATGTCAAGTGAAGCCAAAGAAGAATCTAAAGAAGTGACATTTACATTAGAAGATATGTACAAAGACCTTATCAGCGTTTCTAAATGGAGTGATACAGTAAGAAGAGTTTCAGATAATTTTAAAGAAAATTATCAAATAATTATTGAATTAACTCTTGGAGTTATTGGACTTCCTATTGACAAAACAGAAAATATTTTTACAGATGAATATCTTGAAGAAAAGAGGTTTAAAGATATTGGGGATAGAATTGACAATGACGATTTAGTTACAAATAATTTAAATGTTACACAAATATTAAAAAGATTATGGAAAGGAGTTTGGAAAGTTGTTTGTGGCATTATTAAAGAAGGGTCAATAGAAGAAAGAAAAGAATATGGAAAAAGCATTAAATTAATACATGAAATACTTGCTGGATTAAGTCCAAATGAAATTAGAAATATACGATATGGAATAATAACTATTACTCAAGTAATATATGAAAATTATATTATCACACAAAAAGAATTAGAAAATCAATTAACAATTATTAAAAAAGGAAGAAAAAAAGATAAAAAACAAGAGATAGAAAGAATAGAAAAAGCACAAATTCATTTAGAAAAGTTATTAAATCATTTAAGGAAAGTTATTTTATTACCACGAGTTTATGATGTCTCAAGAGATATAAGAAGAATAGTATGTGAGACTATATTAAATAGTTTTGAAGATGAGTATGAAGAGAAAAAGAAAATTATTGATAATTTATTATATGATGATGACCCCACTGTTAGAAAGAGTGTTATTAAACAAATATATGAAGAATTTAATAATAATAATAGTCCATCAGATATATACATTGAAATGGGAAAAAGTTTAAAAGAAAGGATAATAGAAATGAGACTAGATGAAGATATTGAAGTAAGTAAAATAAGTATTGAATTATGTAGTAAATTAGATGAATGGGGATTAATCAAAGAAAAAGAAAGAAAAGAAATGTATAGAATGCTATGTGATAAAAATGCAAAAATTAGAAAAGAGGCAGCGATATATATTGCGTCATTCCTTGAGAGACATGTCGATAAATTTATAAAAGGAGAAAGGAAATTTGTAATAAAAGATAAAAAAAAATTAAAAATAGTAATTATTATTAGATTAATTATTGAAATTGTGGAAAAAGAAACAGACCTTCCAAATTTTAGTTATTTTTCATTAGAATATCTTATTCCAGAATTTGAAGAGTTCAATGAAAATATTGAGTTACTAATTAAATTTATTACTGGAAGTGAGTCATTGGCATTATTTGATAAAGAAGATTCAGCTCTTTATGAAGGACATGAAAATGTATTATTTGGAATATTATATAGTATGGTAATGAGAGGTGCAAGAAGACAATTAACTGGAGATGAAGTAATGGTAAAATTAAGTGCAAGCGATAAAAAGAAAGAGATTGACAATTTCTTAGAAGTTAGTGAAGCAATTTGTCATCATTTAAAAGAAATGTATGAAGTATCAACAAAAGAAGAGAATAATATAAACTGGTTATTAAGAATATGTAAATATATTGAAAAAGAATCACTAAAAACAGAAGGTAATTTAAATAATTTAAAGGAGTTTTTAAAAGAAGTAAGTATTAATATTAGAGAAAGTGGATATGATATGATTTATAATTATTTTGAATTATTAAGTGAAATGAATACAACTCAACATCCAGAAATTCAACAAATTATATCTGGAATTATTCAAGAAGATTGTAGAATTATTTGTAATAGTATTTTAGATGATGAAATGGATGATGAATCAGTTAATATAGATGGGCTAAAAGGGTTAATAATATTATATCATTATATTAAAGTAGATCCATTACCATTGCTAAGAGAAAGAATTATTAAATTAAAAAATAGGATTGAAGGAATACAAGAAATTACAGAAGAGAGTTTAATAATTTTACATATATTAAATTATTTGTTATTATGGAATAAAATTAATAATGAAATTAATAATTCATTTGGATATATTGAATTATTTGACTTATTATACTCAATTTCAAAAATAAATAATAAAGATGAACAAAAACTATTTGAATTATTTGGTATTCAATGTGAATTTTACTTCTTATTTAATAATGAAATTGGAGAAAATAAAGGAAAAATGGAATCTATTATTGATGATCTTGCTGTTGAATGCAACCAAAAGAAATTATTTAAAGAACCTTTATTAGAAGTTGATTATTTATTTAATGAATGGCCATTAGAATGTCTTGCATCTGTTCTTTCAGTTGTTCAAATGAACAAAAAAGTTATTCTTGATTTAACTCAAATAGTTGGAAAGATGAATCATGAAATAACAAACAAATTAAAGAAATTGTTATTAAAACAACAACAACAAATAAATCAAGAAAGTACTGTTGTTATGGAAATGGAAACAGATTCAATAGAAGATTAAATGAATTATTTCCATTCATATTATTTTGTTTTTAATACAAAATTAAACCCTTTAAAAAACCTAAATAAAAACTTAAAAAAATTATTGAATTAAATTTTAAAATGAAGTTAGACGCATTTTATTGTGGTGTATTTGGATTAATTATCTTAACATGTCTTCTTCCTTTTAAAGAAAGTTTTAATGATTTAATTAATTGTGGAATACTTATTGGATTTTCTTTTGTTGGTGGGATAGCATGTTATTATTTAATTCCACATATGGGAAATAAGTGTATTCAAAAAGGATTATTTGGACTTGACATTAATAAAGGTACTCAAGACAAAATACCAGAATCAATGGGATTAGTATGTGGCATAGTATTTATGTTTATTACTATGTTATTTTCATCATTAATATCAACTCCTAATTATATTATATCATTATTAGTAATTTTATTTAATTTTATTATTGGATTGATTGATGATTTTCTTGATATTAGATGGAGATATAAATTGATTTTATCATTTTGTTCCTCAATGTTAATTGTAATTATCTATCCTGGAAGTTGTACATTATTTGGAATAAATTTATCAATTATTTATCTTTTTGGATTAATTTGTTTATCAGTATTCTTTACGAATTCAATTAATATGTTTGCAGGAGTTAATGGGTTAGAGTCTGGACAATGTATCATTATTTCAGTTTATTCAATTCTTCATAATATTATTATTTTGTTAACAACAATTTCATCAGAACAATACAAAGCTTCTTTATTATCATTATATCTTCTTATTCCATTTTTATTTGTTACAATAGTACTGTTTTATTATAATAAATTTCCAAGTAAAGTATTTGTTGGAGATTCATTTACTTATTTTTCAGGTGGAGTATTAGGAGTAGCTTCAATAATTGGAGGCTACGACCGTTTAATGTTTTGTTTATTCTTCCCTGAATTTATTAATTTCTTTGTTTCTATTCCACAACTTTTTGGATTTATTTATTGTCCAAGACATAGATTACCAAAATTAAATAAAGAAACTCATAAATTGGAGTGTGTTACTTCACATCATACATTATTAAATTTAATTCTCTTTATAGTTGGACCAAAAACAGAACATGAATTAGTTAATATCGCATTTATTTTCCATACCATTACTTGTGGAATTGTTATGGTTTTAGCTTACTTTGTTTTCCCAACATTCTTTTTAGATTCCTTTTAATTTGAATTTGATTTTCAATTATCTTCTTTTTAAAATAAAACTTAAAAAAAAAAGATCTTTAATAAGGAAATATGGAAGAAAGTGTAATAGAAAAAGAATTAAAAATTAAAAATAATGAACAAGCAGTTATGTCTTGTTTTCAAAACAGTTTAAATAGTTTAAATTGTAAACAAATTAAATTTGACCTTCAAAAAATTATTGAGGCTATTGGGTCAAGACATTGTAATCAAGCCATTACTATGACTGAAATTTTTGATTGCATTAAACAATCAAAATTAAATGATGAAATCAATGAAGAACTTTATATGAAAATGATTACTTGTGCTACACAAAGAGTTCTTCAAATCCCTGAAGATCTATATATTGCTCTTGTAAATGGATTAATTCAACAAAGAAAAGAATTTGTTTTAACTCAATTATTACAATATAAAGTAATACCAGATAATAATTCAATTGCAATAATATTAGTTCAACAATACAGTTCGATACCATGTTTATATTATTGTGGATTGGATATGTTAAAAAGAATGAAAAATTATTCAAAATTAGTTGATTTATATTTAATGAATAATAATATATCAATGGCATTGCAAATAGCAAATCAATACTCTATTGAAATACCTTCTACTAAAATACAAGAATATATTAAAAATTATAATAATGATTTGTTAGTTTATCAATTAAAACTACTATTTCCTGAACTTGCTTAGTTTATTAATTAATAAAATATTTAACCTTAATTTATTAATAAAAAAGTATTAATTAAAATCGTTCTATTTAACTCTTGTTCAATGAGCAGTCATAATGACTATATTTGAAAATGCAATAATGACAATAACAAGAAATGCAACTAACAAGAACTTAGCTTGTGGAGGTTCTACAACCTCAAGAGCAGGTTTTTTAGTAATAATTATCTTTGATTGAGTACTTTCCATCCTTTCTTTTGTTTAATCAATTTGTTTAAATTGAGTTCATTTCCTTTTTATATCCTTCTTATTACTTAGAACAAATTTCTTTTTTTCTCTTGACGTTCTCCTTTTGTTTTTTTCATTTCTTAAAAATAAATGTATTTATATAGTTTTATTATTTACTTTTTCCTATTTTTAAGTTCTATTTTTGGAATTAGGGTTTTTTAGTCTTCTTATGACTTTTATTTGTTTTGTTATATTAGTCCAAAAAAAGAAATTAATACAAAAGAATATAATTAGAACAACGGGAATAGTGATTTCATTGTTGTCAATGATGAATTGAAAGGTTGAAGTTCATACAGGAAAAAAGTCAACGAATGAATAGACACAACATCCAGTGGTACTTTAAGTACCATACTGGTACTAAACTCATAATCATTAAATTGGGTTTTAATGTGTTTTTGAAGGGGATTAGCATATAACGAAATATAGTAATGCATATCTTTTTTATCTACATGTACCAAAGCCCAATCAAACATTGATTCATTTGTCAACCAAAGTTTAACCATTTTTTTCTTTGAGTTTATTCTAACGAAATACCCTGGAAAAGTTTCTTCTTGTTTAATAACAACTCGACCTTTTTCGTCAAAGTCCATAATTTGGAATGAAGTTTTACGTTTATTGATTAATAACTCTTTCCAATTGATACAAGAAAGGAAATTATCAAGAACAATTTTATTATTTTCTGTTGGTGGGATACTGACTAACTCATAACTCAATAAGTCATGAGGTTCAATCTTCTCAATAATCTTAAATAACCGATTTTGAGGATTGAGATTGTTGTGAAAGATCTCGATCTCAGTATCATTTTGAGTAAAATTTGGTAATAATAAAGGTAAAGGCTTTTTCAATAAATTACTTTGACATTCAGAAAAGAAAACATCTCCTACGCGAATTAATTTAACCTCAATATCTGGTCTATTATATTTTTCTAATGTATTTCCTATATTAAATGGAATAAAAGAATTTTGAATCAATTGAATTGTAGAAATACTATTAAATGAAAGACGAATTGTTGACTGAAGTGCCATTGGAGTTGTTGCATGAAACGATGAATTAAAAAGAATTTGAAATCTTCTATTAATTACAATTCTATCAAATTCATCCAAATTGATAGTAACATATCCAATTTTAGTTGTTTTTGTATGGAAGTATAAACAAATATGAGGATTAGTAATATTAAATATAGTTATGGGAATTCCTTTTATTAAATTTTCTTTGAGTTGAGACCTTCCTGAATAATATCTTAATATAAAATAAATAGTACCTAAATGTTCTAATCCACCCTTTAAATGGATACTTTCAATTAGAAAACATAAAGGAGGCATTCCCTTATTTAAGACCTCTCCATCTGTACCAGATTCTGATGAAAAGAAAATATCTGAAAAACTAGGACGGGGACTATGAGATTGAGTTGACATAAAATTATTTTTAAGATTTTGTGTTTTTGAAGAAAAAAACTAAACAATTATTTAAAATTAACACTTATTTCCAATAGAAAAAATCAATTAACAACTCATTTTCCAGAAAAAACCACAACTAGCACATGTTAAGAATCGAGTCATAGGTTCATCAGCAGATCGTGTTTGTGCTAGCGTTTCTTGAATTTTTCTACTACCACATTTACTACATTTAAATTCATTACTATCTGGAATTTTAGAAATATCAATTGGCTTCTTTTTATCTTCTTCATCTTTAATAATCCTTTCTTTAATTTCTTTAACAGTTTCATCTGCCATATCATCTGGTGACATTTCAATTAATTCATTTGGAGTAATTTTTTTAGAACAAAGACTATCTACTAACTTTTTGTTTTTACGAAGACCAGCTAAAATCTGTCGAAGGTGGAAGTTAAATTTTTCATTGTCTTCTTTGTACTTGATTGCAAGACCTTCTCCTATCATATCTAATATATCTGACTCTTTGATATATTTAGATAATATTTTGAGTGCTTTCGTTTTGTTTGCCATATTGTATGAATTACTTCCAGAAACAGCAGGTTTAGTTGCATCTTCCTTTGACATTAACCTGAAGAACAAGAATTATCAGTTCTTCTACCCCCTTTATTAGGTTTTATTTTGTTTTTTTTAGTTTTATTTTTGATTTCTTAATAACAAAAATTAAAAAAAGCCAATCCCAAAAAATGAACCAACCTTCTAATTTTTTGGGTTTTGTTTTAAATATTTTTGATACTTTTTCATCTAGGAATGAGGTCTTGTTGTCTTCTCCGTTCAGAACAACCAGCTGTGTCATCATAAATTAAACTTTAATACCATGTTGTCAATTCTCTTCTTTTACTCCTTAAATTTAGAGATAAAACTATGAACTCTTTATTTAGAACCACCACAAAACTTTTTAATTTTCTTTTTTTTTAAGGAAATAGAAAAACAAAAAATGAACTAAAAAATTATCTTTAAAGAAATGAATTATCCAAAAGCTTTAAAAATTCTTGTTGTAGGAGGAGATAAAACATTTAAATCAACGTTGTGTAAAGTACTTGTTGGTAATACATTTTCATCAAATTATATTCATACAGTTGGTATTAATATTTATCGTTCCAGTGTTAATGATAGATCAGTGATATATTGGGATATTCCATTTTCAGAAGTTTGTTAATAATACTTTGATAAAAGTAGGTCAAGGCATGAGTAATGACTTAATAAATTAGTATAAGTTAGGAAGAAATCTAACACTAATTAAAGAACATGTTGATGGAATAATTTTAATGACAAATAAAGATATAGAAAGTAGTTTTGATGCTGCACGTGATTGGATGACGTTGTTTTCAAAGATTGCAACTCATATTT
Source organism: Entamoeba dispar SAW760 (assembly GCF_000209125.1). Classification (NCBI taxonomy): domain Eukaryota; phylum Evosea; order Mastigamoebida; family Endamoebidae; genus Entamoeba; species Entamoeba dispar. The sequence continues at coordinate 76,744 of NW_001854380.1, forward strand.
TGATTGTAAAAGATTACAAAGAAGATTTAGATTTATCAATGAGATATGAAGAACTTAAAAAAATTCATCAAAACATTAATAACGTTTATTTTAAACCAATGCTTGTTCATAAAAAGAAAGGAGTTTTTGAAGCAATTAATGATTTTATAGAAAAAATACTTCACCAATTTAAAGATACTGAAATTTGTCCAACTGAAGAAAGTGATACTTCTTCTTCTTCTCCTACTCCTTTAGTCAAATACACCCCATCACCTAAGTTCTTTACTTTTTCACCTTCGTCATTAACAAGTAATTCAAATGGAAAAATAATAACAAAAAGTTTCATTACTCAAACAAAGAAAGAAGTAATGACATTATACGAAGATATTAATGAATATATTAACCAATTAGAGAGTTCCTCTTTTGATAATTCTGTAGACGACTTCTATAAGAAAAGAGAGTTAAATAGATTCCATAGTCATGTTGATCTTGAGAAGAAAGTATTGCTCAAAGAATTAGAAAATTATGAGACTCTTATTGAAAAGAATAAAAGTGGAGTGAATGTAACTTGTGATGATATTCAAAAATTACTTATTATCCGTGAACATTGTTGGCAAAAAAATTTTGAATTTATTGGATATAATTATATCGTAAAAAAACCAAAGAATTAATTTCATTTGAACATTTTTATTATTTATTTTTTATAATTTATTATTGAAATTAAAATATTTTAAAGTTTTTAGTTAATTTGAAAATTCTTTGAATTTGTTAGTAAAAAGAATCAGAAGTGGTTATAGTTTCTTCAGTTTTCAGAAACACGGACCACATTATCATCATTTCTATTCTTAAAAAGATAAATTATATTATCATAAAGTGAAAAATATATCTAATAAAATTATGGTTTTTATTAATGGTTATTATTTATGAAAAAAATCTACTAATAAAAAAATAATTTTATATGAAGAATTAATAGTAATTTTTTTTATTAAATAATAAGTATTGTAGTGAAATTCTTTTTGTATTATTTTTATTATATTAAAAATTGTTTTTGTTAGTTAGATATATTTAGGAATTACTTTTATTCTTGTATAATTTTTATATTAATAATTTGATTTATTTTAATATCACTTTATAATATATAAGCCTATATTTTAAAATATTATAAATCGGAAGTACTTTCTTAAGTTTAATACTATTTAATATAAAGAAATTATTATAACTATTTTAACTTCAAATAACTTTCCTTTTTTCAAGTTCATATTTAGTTATGTTTTTCATTAACTCGTTATAGATTTTTTTTAAATGATTATAACATTTCCTCCATTCATTAAAAATATATCCTATAAATGAAACTAAATATTTTTTCATTATCCTTAACAGTTTAACTTATTAGGTTATTAAGAAAGTTCTTGTGTAATACAACATAGAATGGTTTTAATAGAAATTATACTAAAATAACATAAAAAGTTAAAACCAAATGATAACATTTATAAGGAGAGAGTAAGAGTTAAAGATAATATTAAATAAAGAAAATATAAAGGAGTTTAGTTTATGAACAATAGAATAAACGTTTTAGTTGAAATATAAATAAAAGAACAACTAAATAGTGTTAGAGTTGCTTCATATTTAGAATAAAATTAACTAGCTTTCATTTGTTATAATAAATAACAAACAAAAGAAGATAATTTATTTTTTTTTTTTTTTTTTTGATGAAGTATAAATCAACTTTATATTTGATTTCTCTTTTTATTGACTTGATGTCTATGAATTGGTAACTCTTCAAAAAAGCTTTTGGTTTTTTCATATTATTTTTTATGACCAAACATATTTCACAAATAAAACGTGTTGTTTCTTTATTTTTTCAATACAAATTAAAAATATATCACTAGTGTGTTCATATTCTATCTGTTTCTTTGAAGTTTATAAATGAGTGTATACTGTTTTAACATTTATTGAATAAATAAGTTAAAATGAGAAGATTTTGTCATGGGCTATCGTTTATTTTAGTTGTTGATAATATTTATTCTTTAGTTGTATTGTTCTTTGTAATTTTGTTATTTAATATAATATAAATGAATTGAGTAAGAAAATATTTAAGTATGTCAGAATAAAAAATAGAATAACGATAAGTTAAATTATATGTATTGATGTTATTTACAAAATCATTAGATATTAAAGAATATTTAAATGAGTATCATTCTAATAAGTATTATTCTAATAAGTATTATTCTTTAAAGTAATTTTTTAAATTTTTTATAGAATTTTATTAAAATACTCCCTTTCAAATGGTTACACTGTTTTAATAGAAGATAACAAACAAACTATTTTTGATTCAACATTTTTAAAGCCCTTCTATTATTAAAAAAATTAAACACATGATCTAAATTTAATTTATAATTTTTATTTTATTTACTTATGATAGTTCTATTATTCATAAATAAGATATTATATATTTTTTCTTTTTTTTTCTAATAAAACAAAACGAATGATTTTTGGATTTAATTTAAATGTATTTTATTAATTTTATATGAAAGGGATAACAACAATATATTAAAAGATATATTAAAATTTCAATAAAAGGGAATAAAAAGAATAGGATGAAACAAATAATTTATAGATGAAACAAATATAACAAAAGAAGTACGAATAATAATTAATTAAAAAGTATTATATAATGGTTATAATAAAGAATTAAAAGTAATGTAAAAGAGATTAAATAGTTATATAAGCATATACTAGATGAACGAAAATATTAATTATTATATATCATAATAGACTTTATGAAACATGGTCAATTGTTTAAGAGTTTAATATATATTATTTTAATTTCATTTAAAAATATCTAATTAAAGTTCATTCAAACAAAATATTATCATAGCTTGAAATACGCTTTATTTACGTGTATTTTAATATATTAATGAGATATAATTTTTATATTATAATTATAATGTTATCAATAGTTGCATTTCTTATTATTTATACTTTGATAATATATATTCTATATTCTTATATGAAAATTAACAAGAATTAAATCGTTATGATATACTATAATCATATCAAAATCATCACATTTTATTTGTTATCATCAAGTATATAATTCTTGAAATTATTAATAAATAATATATTTTACAAATTTAATTATTTATTGATTCTGATCCATCCCCGACCATATTTTAAATGATTATTTAAATATTTAAATATAATTATTTTATATAATACGTTAATTATAGATTCAACGTCTGTTCTTTTAGTCAAACACTGTATTTATTTTATTATTTTAACAATTAATTATATATTCTTATTGGTTTAGATTTAATTCTATTAATTCATATAATTTTATTAAGATGGTATTGGATAGAAATTATTTTTTATTATTATTTATTCATAGCACTTAATAATATTGTAACACATATTCTGTAACTTAATTCTATTTCTTATTTAAGTAATTTATAAAAATAATATAATGTTGTAAAATTGTTGAGATAATTAATAGAATAATTAAACAAGCTAATAACATTTATAACATCAATATGAAATAAAAAAGTTAAAGATATCTCGGTACTCTATCAATCCTTAATATATTATTAGAGATGCAATATAAAAAAAAGCTTTATGAATAAGAATTAAATTAACAATCACTGTTAAGTATCAACCATTCATATTATTTGAACCAATAAAAAATAAAATAATAGTGATAAATAAAAATATCTTTTTAAAACTTCCAAAATTTAAAAATAAATCATTCAACACAAAATTAATTTTGTTAAATTTTTAATAATTAAGAAATAAAAAGAGGGATTCTAAAAAAAGCATTAAGAAAAACTGTGAGACACCAGAACAAGCTAAGATTTCATATATTTGTTAATAAAATCAATTTTAACTTTCTGATTGATTTGTTTGTTTATCTCTTAGTTGGTTTTGTAGTTGCTCTACTAAATCTAGTCGTTTTTGAATAAAAATAACATAACTTTTCCTTTTTTTTCTACGAGTTTCTTCTAGTCCAACGTATTGGTCTATAGTAAGTATTAATTTCATATAATATTCATACAACTCTATACCTCGCTTTTCAAGGATTTTATTGGTATTTTCTTCTTTTTGTTTTTGTATATTCATTAAAGTTTGAAATTCATTGAATTTATTTTCCAATTTGTTGATTTCTATTTGAATAAATTTTACTTCTTTATCGAACCTTTCGTTAATGTCAATTTCTGTTATATTTTCTTCAACGATAATGGCTTTATTTACACTTGTTTTTTGCTTGCTTGAACTACCACCCATCTTCAGTTATAATCAATTTTAGAGTTCTAAATAATATCAATTGAAGTCCCTTTTTGTTGTAAAAAAAAATGTTTTTCTAAATAATATTAAAAAAGATTTTGTAAAAAGAAGTTGAAATTAACTTGAAAAAAAAAAAAAAAAAACTAATTTTTTTAGTGAAATAATTTGAAATTTCAATAAATTTTCAATAAATGGAGTTGAGTATTTTATTCACTCCAAATTTATAGTGAACTAAAATTTATTCATTTAGAACAGTATATTTGAATTTATTAATTATTAAGTAAAATGAATTATTCATTAAGTACTACTATCTTTTTAGAATTCTTTGTTACAAGACCTCTCTTAATAAATAAGATAAGTTAGAGACAATTCAACGAAACTTAATATGTTATTTAGTCTTATCCAAGAATTTGTCTTTAATAAAAATTTATATAAAACAATGTAACAATGTTCTTAGAAAAAAAACAAATTCAAAAAATTTAATGAAACAAAATATTTATGAAAAATTAAAGTTGGTAAAATCATATTTGAATTAACAAATTAAAGAATTATTACTTGAAATGTATTAAAAGATAAAACAAATGTCAATAAAAGTTGAAACTTGATGTTTTCTAAATATTAAAAGAATAAAACTTTTTAAAGTTCTTTAATAAAGAACAAAAGAAAAACTTCAAAGAGAAACAATGAAACAAAACTATTTTTTATATTAGATTTTTAAGAAAGAAACAAACCAATGAAAGTAAGAGTTACTTCTACACATTTATTTTCGATTCTTCTAGATTCTTTTCTAAAGAAAAGTAAATAAAAAGATTGAGTTATCTTAATAATCAGATTTTTATGTCACTTCTATTGTTTACTAGTTCTAATCCAGATGACCATTTTACTTTCAATTATATGAAATTCCTTACCAACTTTGTTTCAGTTGGGAATATTATTGTTTCACTTTGTTTTATTCTTGCCTTGAGAGGATTATCAACACAGATAAGTGCTAAAATGGGAAACATTTATGGAATTATTGGAATGTGCGTTGCTTTTATTGCTGCAATAATTTCAAAGTGTTATGACTTTCTTAACGCATCTACCTCACCTGACGCACTTGATAGAAATGAAATTCTTTATTTACTTATTGGGTATTTATCTTGTTTGATTCCAGCAGCATGTATTGGTATTTTTATTGCATCAAGAGTAGAAATGGTTCAAATGCCACAGTTAGTAGCAGGATTTCATTCATTTGTAGGACTTGCTGCTGTTTTTGTTGGTTTTGCACATTGGATTAAAGACGCTTCGTCTTACCAACAAGTCCATCAGTTCAAAACAGATGAAGAAAAGGAAGAAGCCAATATAATGTATTTAATTATGATTGGACTTGAAACAGTATTAGGAATATTTATAGGAGGAATGACATTTACAGGATCTATTGTTGCATTTGGAAAATTACAAGGAATCATTAGATCTAAACCGCTTATTATTGGAGGAAATTTTAGACATTTTTTAAATGCAGTATTAGTTATTTTAGGATGTTTATTATGCATTCCATATATTGCTAGCGAAGTTATTGTAATGAATGACATTCCTGTTTTTGGAGACACCGTTTCTATTACTGATATTCAAAAGTATAGTGTTTATTTTAATGCTAGTATTCTTGTTATTGTTACTATAATTTCATTCTTTATTGGATGGCATATGGTTATGGCTATTGGAGGAGCTGATATGCCAGTTGTAGTTTCAATGTTAAATTCATATTCAGGATGGGCTACAGCAGCATCAGGATTTTTATTAAATAATTATGCTATGATTGTTGGAGGAGCATTAATTGGATCATCAGGAGCTATTTTATCATATATTATGTGTAAAGCTATGAATAGATCATTTATGTCAGTTATTTTTGGAGGATTTGGAGCAACAACAAATAAAACAAAAAAACAAGAAGATGAAGGACCTAAAGAAATCAATCCAATTCAAACACCAGAACTTGCAAAAATTTTAATGGAAGCACATAATATTGCAATTGTTCCAGGATATGGAATGGCAGTTGCAAAAGCACAACACGTAGTTGCTAATCTTGCAGAAGAATTAATTAAAGCAGGAAAAGAAGTAAAATTTATTATTCATCCAGTTGCAGGAAGATTACCAGGACATATGAATGTATTACTTGCAGAAGCTAATGTTCCATATAAAATTGTATTTGCAATGGAAGAAATAGAAAATTTAGAAGATTTTGATGTTGCAATTGTTGTTGGAGCAAATGATACAGTTAATCCAATAGCAGAAACTGATCCAACATCACCATTAGCTGGAATGCCAATTATTGATGTTTATAAAGCTAAAATTTGTGTAGTTAATAAAAGATCTCTTAATCAAGGATATGCAGCAGTAGATAATCCATTATTTTTCTATTCTAATACAAGAATGTTCTTAAGTGATTGTAAAAAAGGATTTGAAGAATTAAATTCTGAACTAAAAAGATTAATTGGTGATATTGTTTTGAGTAATGATGATATCAATGCATCTGAAAAGACTAATTTATTAGCTGGTCATCAAGAAGCAATTCCAATGAAAATTGATCCTGAAGATTTATTTATTGGTATTCCAAAAGAAAATATACCAGAAAAAATGGTTGCTATGGTTCCATCAGTTTGTAAACAACTTAGAACAAGAGGATATGGTATTTATATAGAATCAGGAGCAGGTTTATTATCATCATGTACTGATGAAAATTATAGAAGTGTTGGATGTCGTATTGCTGAAACAACAGAAGAATTATATGAAAAATCAAATATTATTTGTAAAGTAAATCCACCAACAGAAGAAGAAATTAATAAAATGAGACAAGGACAAACATTAATTTCATTTTTTTATCCAGCAAAAAATTTAAAATTACTTGATCTTGCAGTTAAAAAAGGAATTAATGTTATTTCAATGGATTGTGTACCAAGATTATCTAAAGCACAATGTATGGATGCATTATCATCACAAAATAATCTTGCAGGATATAGATGTGTTATTGAAGCATCAAATAAATTTGGTAGATTACTTATGGGACAAGTTACTGCAGCTGGTAAATCACAACCAGCTAATGTACTTGTTATTGGAGTTGGAGTTGCAGGACTTGCAGCTATTTCTACAGCTAAAGCACTTGGAGCACAAGTTAAAGCATTTGATACTAGAAAAGCAGCAAAAGAACAAGCAGAATCAGTTGGAGCAGAATTTTGTACAGTAAATGTAGATGAAGATGCAGAAAATAAATTTGGATATGCAAATGCTGCATCACAAAGACTTATTGATGCAGAATATGCATTATTTAGACAATTATTACCAGAAACAGATATTGTTATTACAACAGCAAATGTTCCAGGAAAGAAATCACCAATTTTAATTACTCAAGATATGGTTGATTCAATGAAAATAGGATCAGTTATTGTTGATTTAGCAGCTGGTAATGGAGGAAATTGTGAATTAACTCATAGTGGTGAAACATATCTTTATGATAATAAAATTATTATTATTGGACAAACTGATTATACAGTTAAAATGTCACCACAAGCATCTCAATTATATTCTCAAAATATTTTTAATTTCTTAAATTTAATTTGTAAAAAAGCAATTGATTTTACTATTAAACTTGAAGAACCAATTGTTAGACAAATGGTTATTTGTTCTTCAGGACAAAAATTATGGCCAGCACCTCAAATTCAAGTTGTTAATCAAAATACACAATTAAAGAAAGTTGAAAATAATATTATTCCTCCTTCTCTTTTAAATAATGAAGAAAATAAAAAAACTTTCTCTATTGGAAAGATTATTGCTTTTATTGCTATAATTCTTCTTATTATATTTATGTTATTTATGCCTGAAATGTTTGTTACCGCATTTATGTCTTTTGTACTTGCTATTATTGTTGGATATTATGTTATTTGGAATGTTACAAGTGCACTTCATACTCCTTTAATGTCTGTTACTAATGCTATTTCTGGTATTATTGCTGTTGGAGGAATTACAAATATTTCATTAATTGATCCATCAACTGATCTTTTCTATTTTATTGCTGTTACTATTGTTGGATGTTTAGCTGTATTTATTGCATGTTTAAACATTTTTGGTGGTTTCTTTATTACTTACAGAATGTTGAAAATGTTCCATTAGAGTTAGAGTAACAAAATTTATTCATTATTATTTTTTTATTTAAAAATAATCCTAATGTAAAGGAAAGTAAACCTTTTTTATTTACAAAGTACATGAAACTAGACAATAATTGGTTTGATTATTTATTACAAAGTGTCAACAATAATATTCTAACGAATACTACTTATAATAATATCAATTCATATTCAAAGCTTTTTTTAAATTTGTTTTAAAAATAATTCATATTTATTTTATGATTTATAGTTTTGTAAGTCTGTAATTATGAAGCAAAAATTAGTAAAATTTGAATTTTGTACTATTGAAGAAGATAAGGGTAAAAACAAATTTCTCATAAATCTTAACAAATAGTAAATATTTTATTTATTTTCATAAAAAAAAAGATTTTAACTTAAAAATAATAATAAAACAAAAGATGTGGTGTAATTCATCATTGACAACAATCATTAATGACGTAAAAACAAACAACAAAATAATAACCTTTGTTGTAGTTCAAAATATAAATCAATCACAGACATTTATTCAGAGTTTTGAAACTAACTTAGCACCATTTCTTATTCAACAAGGATCATACATTATGTTATTTGAAGAACGTGATGAGAGATTGGCGTTACTAAAACTATTTTTACCAGAACCTGTTCTTTCAACTTCAATAATAATACTTAATAAATCTGGAGTTGTTTTGTTTCAAAAAGATGAAGCCATTAACTCGTCTTATATTGCGTCAACTGTTCTTCAATTAAATTTACAGACCAATGCACCTAAAGACCTCCCTACACAACAAATAAAAAGAGAAGAAGAAAAAGAAGAGGACAGTACAATAAAAAAAGATAAAAAAACTAATGAAGAAACTAAAGAATATCATAAAAAAGTAACCTCTGTGAATGAAATACTAAGAAAATTACCATCAAATCATAAACAAAAAATGACTTTATTCGAAACAAGAAAAAAACAACTTAATGCAGAACAACAACTAATAGAAAAACGAAGAAAAGAAGAACAAGAAAGGTGTTTGAAAGAACAAAAAGAAGAAGAGAAAAGAAGAAAAGAAGAACAAGAAAATAAAGAAAAAGCAATTCGAGAAATGAATGAAATAAAGAAGTTAAAAGCAATTCAAAACTTTGAAACAGAAGAAAAAATGAAAGAATTACAAAAAATTAAAACACAAAAACAAATAGAAAGCACTAGTAATTTTTATAATGGGATAATTAAAATCAAATTTAGATGTCCTAATGGTAAAAGCGTTATGCATGAGTTTTATCCTACTAATTCAGTTCATGAGATTTATGAATATGTTAGATCTATTTATTATAACAAAGCATTTACAATCACTGATATGAAAGGAAACCATTTTCCTGAGACTAACCTCTCATTGCAACGTGTTGGAATTAATGGTTCAGTCATATTAAACATTATTAATCAATTGTAATTTTGAACTTACTTATAAAAATTAAAATAAACAATTTTTAAACTTTTTTTAATAAATAATTTCTAATGAAAAAATTAAAAAAAAACTTAAAAAGAAAAAGAAATGGAAAATATTTGGTACGATGGACCTATCTATGATGCTATTGAACAGTCATTAACAAATAATAAACTTATAGTTATAACAGCAGTTAATGACAGTGATGAAAGTCAGTCTATTCTCCAACTATTTGAAAATGAATTAAAAGAAACAATGAAAATGACAACTACATTGTTGCTTCATGAAAATGATGAAAACTTTCAATTCTTTAGTTCTTTGTGTTTGTTTTAATTATTACGTAAATAAAGAATTATTAACTTAAGAATTTAGATACTCAACCAATTGTATTTCCTTCAGTATTCTTCTTTAATGGAGCTGGACTTCAAAAAGTATTTATTAAGAATGAAATTACTAAAGACACTATTTCATCAACAATATTTCAATTAACAATGGCATCAGTTTTGAGTCAACAAATTACTAATCAACAACAGCCATCACACATTCCTAATCAACAACAGCCACCAAACATTCCTAGTCAACAACCACCATCACAAACTAGTTCATCTAACCAACAACAAGAAAAAAAAGGTGATGATGAAATAAAGGTAATGAAAGGAGAGTTAAAAAGAAGAGAAAAAGAAAGAAAAGCCCGTGAAGAACAAAGGATAAAAGAAGAAATAGCTGAACAAAACTTAATTAAAGAAAATGAAAAAAAGAGAAAAGAAGATGAAGAATATAGAAAGATATTAATTAAACGGATTAAAGAAGAAAAAGAAAATAAAATTCAACAACAACAAGAAGAGCAACAACAAAGAGAACTAGAACTAAAACAACAAAAACAAGAAAGAGAAGAAAAGAAACAAAAAGTTCATATAGCTCTTAGATTACCAAATGGAGAAATAAAGAAAGAGTATTTTGAAAAACAAGACACCCTTCAAAAAGTTTATAACTTTGTCATGGGATTTGGGTTTGATAAATTTGTTCTTATTGATGGAGTTAAGAAAAATGAATTCACTGATCTTAATCAAACACTGGAAAATTTAAGATTTTGGCCATCTATTTTATTACATGTTGTTATAAAGAATATAGGAGAAAAAAAAGAACCTATGTTTGGAACAGGAAGTGGAACAGGAAATGTACCACAACAAACATGGTATGAATGGTTTAAATCAATGTTTTAAATTTTTTAAATTTAAATAAAAATTTAATTTATGATGTATTTGGTTGAAGTTAAAATGTTAATGAAGGAAAAAAAAAAGAAAATAGAAATAGTTAGAACTTGAATATGACAAAAACAGATCGAAAAGAGAAAAAAAAGAATTGAAATTACAAAAATAGAAAAGATAAAAAGAACTATAATAATCAATAAATTATAGATGGGAAGAAATAAAATTCGAATAGAACGAATTGAAAATGAAAAAAAAAGAGCAACTACATTTCAAAAAAGGAGACATGGTCTTATTAAAAAAGCAATGGAACTAAGTATTTTATGTGATTGTAAAGTCTCTTTAATGGTTTTTAAAGATGATAAATTAGTAGTTTATAGTACAAATGATATTAAAAAAATGTTACTTGAATTCGTAGAATTTAAAAACCAATTTATTTCATTTACTAATGATGATTATTCTAATTTAGCTGATAACCAAATTGATATAGAACAACCAGAAAAACAAATAGATATTCCTAAATCTAATTCTGAAATGTCTAAACCAGTTACTCAAAAAATTAATCTTCCTGAACCAACTTCTACTTCACAACTTATAATTAATGACCCTATTCAACAGGATAATATCTCTACACCAAAACCTGATAGTTTAACAATTAAATCAAATACTATTATTCAACCAACTAATACAGAAGGTGTTCCTGAATTACTAACTGGTTCTCCTTTAACAACCCCTTTAAAAAAGGAAATGTATAATATCCCTACAATACCTCCAAGTCAAACAACAAATTTATCAATAGATCGTACTACTCAAAATTTAGAGTTACAAAAACCAACAGAATTTCAACATCCTTCGTTTATAGTTTGTTTCTTTTATTTGATTTCTTTTCATTACAAAGTAATATATGAAATTTTTATTTAATAGAATAGATAATTTATTTTTTAGCCATATCAACCAATTAAGAGAGAACCAATAGATCCTGATACCACAATAACTCCTCCTAACAAGAAACAACCTCAGGATTGATTTAATTCTTTACTGTTTGAAGTAATTTATTGATAATGTCTTAATACTTCTTTTACAAAATTTGAAAATCTTAAAATTGTTTAATAATCTTTCAATATCATTTTTTTTATAATGATTATCTTTCCAACTATTGTTGTTACTTTATTGTCTGTTTGTTAAGAAAGTAAACCAAAATAAATTAATAACTTACAAATTTAGATGTTCAGTTATTCAATGATTTATCAATCTTCTTTACTTATTGGACAATATGGTGATATTATTGTTGGCCATAGAAACAATGAAGCAATGCCATTTGCTTTAAATACAATGTCAATGTGCTTTGTTTTTATTTTGGCCATTATTTTGTTTGTATATTGCATATCAATTATATTATCACATTCATGTGATAATAAAGTGATAACATTACTGAGCATAGTTTGCTCTGTTTTGACTACTTTATTATCAATTCTTGTTATTATTCTTCTTACTATTTCTATTATTAATACTCAGAAATCATTTTCTTCTCTGTTCTCAACTGAAGGTGAGTCAGATCAAAACACAAATGAGAAAGGAAAAAAGGAATTTAGGAATCAATTAGAATACAAAGTTTGTTTTGTACTTTTAAATTGTTTGAATTAATAACAAAAATTTACGTCAAAAGTATTCATGTTGTGGGTTTGATAGTGCAACTGTCAATTACGAATGTCATAAGTTTACACCATTAGAGTTAACATGTAAAACTACGTTATATAAACCATTTATGAAATTGATGTATTATCTGTTTATTCCAATTTCTGCGACTCTCATATTGTGTGTGATTGTTGCCTGTATTAATTTAATTCTCTTCATGTATCAACGAAAAAAATACCGACATGATGAATGGGGTGATACTTTTTATTCTTAATTATTTTAATTTTGTTATATATTACATTTTTAAGAAGAACTTTAAATAGATATATTAGATCCAATAGAAGATAAAAATAAAATTATAAAAAAATTGTAATATTTTTAGAAAAATAAAAAAATTAATAGAAAAAAAAGAATCTTCAAAATAAAAACATGACAGTTACTACTAAAACACCTTCTACCGATGTTTCATTTGAAGTACCATTGTTGAGAGGATACCTTACAAGAAGAGATCCAAAAGGAACACATTCATGGAGTAAATTATGGTATCAAAATAGTTTTGAAAGACCATTAATATTAGAATGTTTTGCAGATGAAAAATCAACAAAAGTAGTAGAGACGATTAATTTTAAAGAAGTAACTGATCTAAAAATTGTTAGAACAAAAGCTGAAGATTCAACTAAAAAAAGATATGGGTTTCAGTTTAAATACGGAAAACATACCCAAAAATTATTAACTGATGGTGAAGAAGAAGGAGAATATTGGAGAGATGGATTTACATCATTATCTCGTATTGCTCAAGGAAATGCACCAAATAAATCAAAATCAAAAAAATTATCTAAAGAATCAACGAATGAATATGGATTATTTGATGGTGAAGATTTTGCTACTACATTAGTTGATTTCTATAGTACTGATCCTGGAGTCCTTTCTTTTAAAAAAGGGGAGATTGTTATTATTATTGGTAATATTGAAAATGGCTGGATTCCTGTTGAATTTGGTGGTAAAAGAGGTTGGGTTCCTAATGAATTTATTAAACCCATGGGCTTAAAAAAATAATTGTTTAATGAATTGAACATTACATGGTTGTATTTGATTCTTCTATTGTTTTTTCTTTTGTTTGGTTGTGAATCTCTTTTGGGAAGAGTTGAGAATAGTGCTGAATAGAATAAGTATACACAAAGGGATATCCTCGAAGAGATGGAGCTAAACAAGTCACGCAATTTTCGATATTCATTTTAGTTATTTCTTTGTTCATTGCAATTAAATGAAGAAGATCAAGTAATTCATTAAGAAAGTTATATGTCATAGGAGGGATATCTTTGTAAATTTCATGAAATTGTTGGAATAAATCATCTTCTTGTAATGTATTTTTTTGTTTCCATAATTCATATAATCTATCGTCAATAAATTTTGGAATGACTTGTTCTGGTAATAATTTAATATATAATTTCAATGCACCTGCAACAGAATGAATATCAAAGTTAGTAAGACATTCAAATGTCATCATTTTAGTGTCGAGTTTTTCTACTACCTTTTGGATGTTGTCTTTACTTCCAGATACTCTAAAGATTCCTTCGATAGTAATAGCATGTTTTTTGAGATATTGAATTAATAAACTAATATTTGGTGGTAATGTGATTATATTATTTTCTACACTTAGTGTTTCTAATGAAACACCTACTATTTTTATTATTTTTGTTGTTTTACTTTTATTGCTTAATCTACTGATAAATCCTTTTGAAAGCAATCCTTTAGATCTTGGAGATAATCCTTTATTTGGTGTTGATACAGATTTTTGAATTAATGGCATTAATGACCCATGTGATTTCATTAAATCATTACTTGAACGATTTCTGTTTCCACTAGTTATATCTGGATTAAACATTATTAGAGAATGATCATCTTTTCGAATAGTGCTTCGTGGGACTGTGGCATACCATGGCTGTAACTTTGTTAAATTATCAATCCATTTAACGCATACATCTTGGTGTTTAAACTCAATACTAATGTTGTTAAAACCAATAGTTGTTTCATTAATGAGAATGAGATGTGGGTTAGTCAAATAAATAATATGGTCAATTTCCTTTGTTTCTTCTTTTCCAATAAATAGAAAGTTTTTTGTTAATTGAATAATTCGTGGTTTTTTATTTATTGTATCATATGATAATAAAACATTAACTCCATCAGTTATGATTGGATTAACTGAAAAGATGCTATGATATAATTCAATGAGTTTTTTTTGGGAATATTCACTAAATTTTATTTGAAAGATAGATACCAGTCCAGATAACCAAACAAAGTTATCACCAATCATTCTATACTTTTCCATGTATTTTAATAATTCTTCTTGTAATTCTGGTGATGAAAATTTCTTTCTTGGACTTCTTGGACTGTTCAACGAACGAGGTGTTGATGGAGTAGATTTACTATATAACATATTCATTCTTATTAAATTAAATTTAGATTTAACAAAGTGATTTGCATTTTTTAGATAAAACAAACAAAATATTGAATTCTCAAGTTCACCCAATTGGTTAAGAATTGGAGGATTCAAGAAATTTTGTTTATTTGCTTTTAGCATAACTAATTGTTGGTTATTTCTAATACGTGAATATACTGTTTTTATTGATTAAAAAATTATCAAAATCAAACTCTTGGTTATCTTCTCTAGGAGTAAACCGAAGATCCATTACTTTTGGTCTTGTTCTACGTGGGGTTGCCAATGTAGGATTCATCACTAAAAAACAACTACTATCAATTTTAAAAAACTTTAAATAGATTTTTTAAGGAGCTTCAACTTCTTTAAGAGTAAATTTTTAGTTTTCACTTATTTATCAACTTCTTTTTACATTTTGTTTTTCTCCAAGTGATGATCTAATAAAAACTTCTCTTTTTTTAAAAAGATCATTATTAATGTTATTTATTCCATAATATATAAAAGTTGTTATATATAACGAAATAATAAAAAAATCAATAAAAAAAAAAAAAGAAAAAAAAACTGTAAAAAACTAAGAAAGTTTTATATTTTTAAACCAATGAGAAGCATTTTACTTATATTATTTGTTACAGTTGTAATGAGTTCAAATGTTACTGTTACTAATACAACAAAAATAGTTCCATCTAAAGTTAGTACAGGAGAAAAATGTGTAGGAGATGTTCCAGAAAGTGAGATACAACGAATTCAAAAGAGGATAACAGCATTAGAAGCACGAGTAGAGCAATTCCAAAAAGTAGAGGTAGAAGTAGAAACTATGTTTAAATCTGTTCAAGAAGAAGAAAAGAAGAGATTAAATGAAACAGATAAAAACACACTTTATAGTGTTAAAATTAATTTATATCAAAAAAGAGTTAAAATAGTCAAAATGATAGTTAAATTATTAAAAATGATTAAAAAGACAGCAGAGATTTTACCTAAAAATATGAGTAAACAAATTATTAATAAACTTTCAATAAAAGAAAGAATTAATCGATGTGAAAAAGAAATTAATATATTAAAACTACAAGCACAAAAAGATAAAAAAATGCTCGTTTTTGAAACAAAGAAAGTTACTCGTATGACAAGAAAAATGAGAAAAAATCCAAAGGAAGTGGAGAAGATTGTAACAGAATTAGTTATCAAAGAGCTTAACAATGAAAAGAAAAAACAAACACTTAAGAAGAATGCTAAAAAAATTGCACAAAAAACTTCTTCTATTCAAGAAAAACAAATGAAAAAAATTGCAAAAAAAGTATTTTCAAAAATATGAATTTAATGAAATTTAATTGAATCAACTTTTTTTATTTCTTTTTTTCAATATTAATTCATTAATATAATAAATAAGATATTATTACAATAGGAGAAGTAGGAAGTAGTTATTATTAATATAATAAGTAGTGAAAATATTATAATGATATACAATATGTGAACTAAGATGTTCTTTGAAAAAATTTATAATTATTTTATTATTTTTATTAATAGAATATTTTTTTTATATTTACATTATTTCTTTATTTTATGTTGTTTTTTATTATTTTGAATGTTAGTGAATTATTTATTTTTAATATGTTTTATGGTATCTAATTTTATTCTTTCTCAACTTCATGTTTTTATTTCAATAAATTAAAATTTGATTTACTATTTAATTCTATTATATTTAATTTAAATGAAATCTCTTTATTTATTCATTAATAAATTATTTATTTGTTACAATGATTAATTAAATAATGTGTTCATTTAAAAAGATGAATGAATAATACATTATATGATGAATGAATTAGATTTAATTAGCATTAATATTTAATATAATATATTGAAATATATTGAGCATTATTAAAAGAGAATAAGATAAATAAAACATTGCAAATGAAAAATAAATAAAGAAATTGATTTAGAATTAATGAATTACTAAATATGTTAATTCTAAATAATAAATTCTTATTTCATTAATATGAATTATTGAATATGAAACGAGATATTAACATCATTAATAAATGAATTGATTATCATTTAAATTAATTTCTTATTTTACATATTATATGTAATAAATATTAAATATAATTAAATTGTTAATATCTATTGTTTTATCATATTTTATAATGATATTTAATATAAATTAGTATTAAATATTATAAAATATGACTCAATTGGTGTGATAATAAGAATTCAATAAAAGTATATTATCTGAATGAATAGAAATTACAAACCAATTAACATCAATAACATCAAAATATGACGATTTGTATTTGTGTTGGTAATACTTTTATTTATCTTGCTTTTGTAATTCATTGTAACACATTGGATGAATTAATTCTCATTATAATAATTTGCTAATATATTACATTTCTAAATAAACAATAGTCACAGTAATGAATATATTTTGTGAAATAATCTGAAATAAAATCATTTGATATCTTATTAATAAATGAATTAATTGTGATTATGATAATAATCAATAACAGTAATAATAATGAATAAGTTTAATTAACATATTGATATTTTATTATTTAATATATTTATCATAATATCATTATTCATTATTATATCTCATATCACATCTTATTCATTCACTTGATTTAGTATTGTTTAATCAATTAAAAAATCAAAACAGAATGAATGTCATTGATTTAATTAATAAAATATAATTTTATCAATTATTTCAAAATGTAAATCATTGTGATTATGAAATAAATCAAATATATTTGAATAATATTGAAATAATGATTATGATTTATTTGATACAATTATCAAATCATCTGTTTTATCCCATTTCAATAAACAATGAAAAAGAACAAACAAAGAGAATCAATAACTAATCATATAAAAAATATCATGAAAACAATAGAATCAAATACTATTCCTACATTAATTAATTTATCATTTAAGCAATATGATATTATCACAATATATAATTAGAATAATATGAGAGTAATTGTTAAATTAAAATCTCCAATAATAATAATAACTAATTAAGATAAAAGAAATTAATTTCTCATTTTCATCAATTAAAACTATCTGAACATAAAATATTTTACTTTGTACTCATAAAATAGATTAAATGAAATAGTATTTGATTAATAAATGTTTTATAATACACATCAATAAATAAACATATAAACTACCTTGAAAAGAGTAAAAAATAAAGAATAAATAAATATAATCATTTCATTTCATTTTTTAATTGAAAAAAGTATTGTAAAATAAATGAATAACAAAGAAAAGAATGTAAATTATATTTTACATCATTTACTAAAAATAAAATCTTTACCGTTTCATTTATTACACTAACTCTGAATAAAATACGTCCTACTTCCAATATAATTTTTTCCCCTATACTAATACAAAAAAATAAAAAATAATTAAAGTTTTTTTCAAACATCATCCTTCTTTCATATACCTCTAATTTCTCATATTGTAACATTTAAGTTAATCTTGTATTTGTTATTAAATGTCAGGTAGTTGTCCAGAATTGTCTAGTCTTATTAGTTATGTGAATTAATTTAAAACTTAAAGAATAATCTCAAGTTTTTCAAATTTATCTAGTAAAGCAGGTAATTAGTGCTAGAATTAACAGTTATGACTTTCAAAGATTGGAGCAAGAACTATGTGACGTATCACCAAAAAAGATTGATATTACAAAACTATAAGAGATTAAATTACTAAAGAAAGTTATAAAACAGAACTACAAATAAATAGAAATTCTGTTGGGTGAGAGGTCATCCCTTCCAATAGAACTTCAATGGGTTAATTTGACAAAACTCAGTGAAAAAAAAAAGCTATTAAGATAAGTGATCTCAAACTTTATTTCTAAAATGAAATAAGGAAAAGAAGCCATGAACTCATCGTGTTCCAATTTCTGGATTTAATGAAATAGATAATAGACATACTTGTTTAGAGCAAATTGTTCAAGACATTCTTAAAAGATAAGAACAGAATATCAACCTAGTCAACAAACAAAAGTTCAAATAAACAATGAAGTCTTGTAACTAGAAGAAATAAAACAAAGAGAGTACTTGGTCTCAAGAAAATTAGAAGGTATTATTTTTAAATCTGATAATAATGATTAAAATGAAAATGAAAGTGATTATAGAGAAAAAAATAATAAATAAAGAACATATAATAATTTTTATTGAAGACACAAAATGGAAATAAATTTGGAGGATGTATAATGCTAAAATTGATTAAGTTGATAATTGTATATAAAGATCCAAAATCATTTGTATTTTCATAGAAACAAAAGGGGGAATAAAGGGAATAATGATTTGATATTAAATGAAATAAATAACATGATTTTGCATTTATCTAGAAAGTATTGTGTTATTTTCTTTTAGTCAAGAACATGTTATTTTAGTTCATAAAGAAGGAATCGAAAGTTCTTGTTGTAATGAGAAATTATTTAAATTAGGTAAAATGGATGATGTCTTATGTTGTGGTACTGGCATGAAAATACTGCTTACTCATAAATGGTTCCTCTGATATATTACAATAAATAAATAATATTTGTACTTTTATTTAGAGTTAAATTGGTTTACATTTCATAATTCTTATAAAAGGGAAGAATATAAAAGATTTTTGATTCATAAAAAAGTTTTGAATAAGTAAAGAATGTTTAAAATCATAGAATATCAAGATAACATCATTTTAATATATTTTTTAATTTTTTCAGTATTTAAAAAATAAAAGTCATTCCTTTTATATTTATAAATTAATTTTCTGCCCTAAATCTTAATTTCTTTATTCAATAGGAATGCCTTTTACTAACCAACTAGCAGAGGCACTAAGAGGTCTTACCGGTAAAAATATTTATTCAGTAGTACCAAATGGAGAATATTGTGAAGAATATCAATTAGAAGACTATTCATTATTATTAATTCAACAAGGCTCATTAAGAGAAATTAAAAATGTAGGACCAGTAACTGTTAAAGTTAAACTTCTTACGGGGGATATTGCTGATATTCATTGTAATGCCAATGAATTAGTTGATATTTTTAAAATGAAGATTCAATTAGTTACTGGGAATGGAGACCTCTCAAAAGGAATTCCAATTGAAAGACAACGCCTCACTTTTAACGGACAAGTACTTGATAGAAAAAGAACTATTAACAGTTATGGAATTACTGATGGAAGTTTAGTTGAATTTATTCTTCGTTTAAGAAGTTCTAAACCTAAAAATTTCATTTTACGTAGTTTAATTGATCCTGGGTATGATTATGACTTCAGAGGAGTAGATGACACTGGACGTTCTATTTTTAGAGGAGGATTAGAATATATCCGACCAGTTGGTTGTATGAGATGTGCTCTTCATGTTCTTGGAATGTTTGATGGTGGGAATAATATTTGGCTTGGATGTTCAAATGTTACTGGAGAATGGGCAGTTTCATTCCATGGTTCTAATTGTTCTAAATTTACTGAAATTGTTCAATGGGGAGATAAATTAGGTGTTTCAAATGTTGGTGGAATGTCAGTATTTTGTACTCCAGATTTTAGAGTTGCATTACAACATTCAGATGTTGTTACTGATCCTCAAACAGGTAAAAAATATAAAGTTATCTTCCAAAATAGAGTTAAACCTTCTTCTATTATTAGAGCATCAAAAGTTGGTGGTCCTAATAATTTCTGGTATATTACAAATCCAAGTGATGTGAGAGCTTATTCTATATGTCTTTTTAGCCAATAATTAGAATATGGATACTGTTTTTAAGTTATTTTTGTAAATAAAGTATTAAATGATAAATGCTCAATGAAGGAATAAATAACTTTTTATATGAGTTTTTTTTACAATAAATATAAAATTAAGATTAACAAGACTATCTTTAAATATATTGTAGTTTAAAGATAAGATATTATTTTATATTACTTTAATGAAAATAATTTTAAAAATTTAAGAACTAACTATAATTTATTCTTATTATTCTATCGTTTAATATTGTGCATACAAAAACTCGATCAGTAAGTAAATAACAAATATTCATTTCTTTTTATTAAATCTTTTTAGTAGTATACTAACTATAAAAAGTCGAGTTGATAGAGTATGAATTAAAATTAATGTCTTTGTACAAGACATATAATTTATGTTTATTCTTGTTTGTTTCGATTGCATTTTTTTATGCAAAAAGAGATATGAGATAAAGAATAATGTCTAAGCACATTCCAAAATTACTACTCTCTCAACTTTAAAAGATGAAATGAAACTTGATTGTTTTGAGAAAGTTATTCCAGAGAAATCTGAGAGTATTTCTGGGTAGATGGTACTTGTACCATTTGGAGTTGCTTGAATCCAACAGTCATAACAACCAAACCATCGAGTTGAGTGTTTTGAATAAACCAAGATTGCATCGTCTGGACAAATTGATTGTTTTGATCTATACCAATGTTGAATTTCATCTTCAGTGATTTTCATTAAAAAGAAAGAAAGGTCAGATGAATAAGAATTAAAAGATTTTATTTCTGTTGAAGACCATAATCCAATAACCATTGACCTTGAAAAACAAAGAAAAAGAAGGTTTGGTTTATTGAGTATACACGAGTTAAATAATGACCTATTCCATCCGACTTTATTTGTATCAAATAAAATAGAAAACTGTGTTGTTTTAGTCCATAAAAATATTGTTGGTTGATATTTTTTAAAGAGACCAAGATCATTTTTAGGTAAGAACTCTTCATATTGGTACTCCTTTTTATGAACTTCTAATTCTCTCACTATAACAACTTCCTTAATATTCTCTTGTTCTTTTGTTCCTTGGTTTTTTGTTTCGTTAAAAACTTTTTTTAATTCTTTTTTCTTATACTGAACTAGTTCAATGGCATTGTTTAATAGAGTTAGTGTCTTTTCACAGTCTTCTTCGTTCCTTAATTGGTTGAGAGAGATTGTAATTACAACAGAATCACTGGAAATGGATTGGCTCATTAAAATTGTTTCTTATTCTTCTCAGTTAATTTTTATTTTTTTATTTTTAATTTTTTTATTATCAATAAATGGTATTTACTGTTTTTTTCCTTTAGAAAAAATTCCCTTCATGCCAATAACTTTCAAAAGAGATTCAAAATTATTGATAAAGAACACAACAAAACAAAGAAAAGACATTAGAATAGTTTGGTAATACTATTGTTTTTTCTTGTGGTGCTACTTGTGAATTGAGCAAGATGGTTTTTCATTTTAATAAGAATGTTGTATATATTTAAAATCATTATTTTGAATAAAAAGTAGAGTACATCCATTATGGATTTGAGTCATATCTTAGAAGTTCTATCAAAAACAAAAATAAAAGAAGGTTATCAAGTATTCCAGTTTTTGAGTTAAATTGAAAATGAAAATCCCTTTATATTTAAAATTATACTAAAACAACCAAGAAAGAAGATAGTTATAACTTTTTTCTATTGACAATCAAATAGTTTCTTCTAGGTATTTCTTTAAACTTCTTTTAAAGAACCTTTCTTAAAAAAACAAACGATATATTATAAAATGAAGATATTTAAAGTATGAGTTTATCTTAAGAAAGTAATAATAAAGAAACAGTGACAAATAAGTAGATTTGGTGATATTTTACATAATTTAATATGACAAAACAAGTTAAATTAATAATGAACATTGTCAATAAGAAATTTGTCCAGATAAGTCAATTACAGAATTCTTTTTCAAGACTTAATTTGTATATTATTTTTCCTATATTCTAATAAGAGTTAGTAAAACTAATATTATAACATTTTATTTATGATTCCATTGAATTAACAGATAAAAAGGCTAAGTCTTGACTCAATATAAGGATTGTTAATAATTTGTAGAATAAACATAAAAAAGTATAATAATAATAATTTCATTATGTTAAGATAGTAAAATACAAAAGTAACAAAATTTACTTTGTATATAATCAATTAAATACTTGAGATTATAAAAAAAGAATAAAGTATTTATTTTAAATAACCACTACTTTTACCATTTGGATCAGGTAATGGAATAAATCTTGGATTTACTCCAGCAATCAAAATATCTTGAACTCTACTTCCACCATCAATTCCTGCACGACTTAGTGTTGCTTCTTTACGTCCTTTAAGTTCTTGTTGATTTTTATTCTCTTTATCATTTTCAAGAACTTTAAGCTTCTCTTTTGTTACATTGGTTTCATAAGTTAATGACCTCACCATAGATTTTACATTCAATAAATCTTTTTCATACTGTTCTTTTAATTTATTAATTTCATTTAATGCAATAGTAATTTCTGCTTTAGAAGAAATATTATTCCGTGTTTTTATTTGTTGAAAAACAGGTTGTGGTGACTCTAGCTGTAGTTCAGTTAATTTTTCCGTTTGGTCAGCTTCTACTGTTTCTTCTTTTTGTTCAAGGTCTATTTGTAGTTCTTCAGTAACTTTTATTGGTTCTTCTTTTTCTTCTTGGGATTTACTTTCTTGGTTTTCATTTTCCAATTCAATCTCTAAATTATATGTAGTTGATGAGTTCTTTTTATTATTTTCTTCTTTATTATTTCCGTTATTAGATTTATAACAATAATCTTTCATTTTTTGTTCTTTTATTTCAATTTCATTTTTAAATTCCTGTTTTTGTTTTTCACTCATTTGATTAGTTCTATATAATTGATATCTTTCTAAGAATTTGTCTTCACTTATTTTATTCAATGTGTCAAAGTTTCCATTAACAGTAATACTCGAATCAGGATATAACCATTCGTCTGGTGTCATATATTTAACCGAAATATCGTCTTCTTCTGAAGGAGATTTTTGGACTGTAAACATTTCTTCAATAAACTTCTTTTGTTCTGATTCTCTTCTTTTTTCTTTATAATAATTTAAAATATGGAAAGCCAGCATCAGAACAAATATGATTAATACAATAGCAAATATTAAAAATGATAGTAAATAAACTATCCACTGTTTTTTTGAATAAAAAATACAAGCTGTCTTCTCTTCATTCAATTCTTCATCATCGTTACACTGAATACATTTATTTAATTCAACATACCCATTTTCACATTCAATACATTCACTATTATTAAAATAATATCCATCCTCACAATCACTTGAATTAGTTTTATTCTTAACACATGTAATATGATCCATTGTAACCATCCCTTTATCACATTCAATACATTCATCTGCACCTTCACTACTCCAAGTATTTTGAATGCATGGAACACATCCTATTGTACTATTTTTATAATACCCAGACTTACATGAATAACATCCAGAAGAACTAATGTATGACCACATACCATTTCCACAAACAGGACATGATGAAGATGATAAAATACTATAAGTCCCTTCTGGACATGGGATACAATTATATTTATCAGAGTATGTACCTGGAGGGCATCTATAACATTCATCTTCAATTTGATATTCACCTTCTTTGCATTCAATACAACTAAGAATATATGAAGATCCTGATGGACATTTTGTGATTGAAATATTATAAGAATTACTATCCAATTCACGTGATAATGCTAATCTATCAACGCCACTTACTTCTGAAGATGGTTTATCAGGGAATGGTTGATTATCACAAGAGATAAGATAGAATGAATCCCCAACAAGAGGTAATTTATTTGGTGTAACACTTATAAAATATGGAATTGTTTTTGTTGGATTAGTCAAATGAAGGTGATGTACTGGTTTAGGAAAATTAATGATACATTTCTTTACACTTGATATTGTAAAATTTAAAGTCGCATTAGTATCAACAGAATATGTCCCTTCACATAAAAATGATGAAGTACTAACATCTCCTTTCATATTTGTAATAGATCCAGTTAATAGATGAATATTATTCAGTTCACTAATACAAGAAACTGACATTGAAGAAGAACTTGTAATGGATGTTAGTGGTGCTGTAACATTTACAAAAGTAGCAATTCCATCATTTATGATAGTTGTTCTGATTATTTTAGTATTTTGAGCAATAAGTTCTTTTTTATTATCAAGAATAACAGAAATTTGACAATTTTCTGAAATTAACATTGTTCCTTTATTAATTATTTTAAATGAAAAAGAGTCAATAGAACCTTCACATTCTAATAATGATTCAGAAGTAATTTCATATTTTTTTGGTGAATGAATATTTATTAATTTAACAGGTTTCTTGAATGTAAAAGTACCTTCAATTCTAGACGTTATAGAAATAGGTACATTAATAATACTAAAACCATTTAAAAAATAATTAATTTCAACTATATTTGTTTCTCCAGATTCCTCTATTTCAGTTTCATATAGTTGTAATGTCCCAATACGTATTTTTCCATTAATTGAAATGTTTGATGATATCGAATATAACGAATTAAAAATACTACTTGTAATTTGGACGTTTGCTTTATTTATATTAAGAGTATCAATAAAACAATCTGTTATTTCAGCAGAAGAACGAACATTATGAATATCTATTGAATAAACAGATGTTAGAATTGCTTCAAATGAGTTAAGAGTAACCAAATCTCCAAAAATTTTACCACTCCCAACGAGTAAATGATTTTCTATGAATCCTGAAGTCTTTTTAATCGTAAGTCCATTTTCTATTTTTAATTCTTTAATTGTTATGTTGTGTCTGTTCTGATTTAATTGTCCATTCTCATTAAAAGTCACTTTATTTAATATTATATCATCTTTTGTGATATTTAAAATTGTTGTTTTTATAGTATTTTCAGAGAGGCTATTAACTACTGCTTGTTCACAGATAATCTCTCCATTTCCTAACATTTGAGAATTCTCTGAACATGAAATAAATTCTGAAACATTCAATGTTCCATAATTCTTCAACAGTCCATTGTTTGTAATTGTTTTTGACATTAAAGTAGTTCCATATCCAATGTATGAATCTCCAGTAAGTATTAAGTCAACATTTAATTCATTGTCTATAGTTGATAATCTAGTGATGCATGGAATGATAAATGAAGATTCAATAGAATTCAATCTGGTAGCAGTATATTTTGATAAACACGATGACAATTTCATTATAAATCGGTTCATTAAAACATCATCAAAAATGAAGGAATTTGTTGTACAACTTCCTGTTATTGTTGTTGAAAATAATTCTAGTGTTGATGTAATAGTAGAGTTTTCAATTATAAGACTTGAAGAAGAAATACTGAGAAATACAAACGAAGAGCCATGAATAACTGGTGTCCCCGATATTACAGTAATTTTTGTTGTAAATTGACAATCAACAATCTCATCTAATATGATATTATTATTGATATTTTGTATTGAAAATGTGGATTTAATACCTTTTAAAGTTTCTATATTTCCATACGATGTCACAGAAGAATTTATTGCTACAAGATTCTTAATAATTGATTCACAAGTTAATATATTATTTTTAATAGTTAAATATAAATCTGTCGTAGATTGCAAAACACTTTTAATTATTGTCTCTGAGTTAGAAAAAATATTAACAATAGAACACCCAGAAAAAGATAATAATATTTGACCTTCTTTAAAAATCAAATCGCTAACAGATGAAGCAGTAGAAACAAATGAACATGTAGAAGAGCAAACTAAAATACTATGACAATCAATAGATTTTGAAACAGTTAAATCCGATGGTAAGATCCACTCATCAGTATATCCAATGATATTTTGTGCTCTAAGTGTTTTAATAGAGCATTCTTTATTATATATATGAAGAGAAGTTACTGATATAAATTCTAAAATACATCCTTTATGACATTCTAAATTATTGATTGTAGTAGAGATGTAATTAAATGTTGAGGTACATTTTACATAGTCAATAACACATGACTTTGTAGTCAAATCAGTTCCATTGTAGAATATTTGATTGATTGTTGTTAATTCCATACTTAGAATACCAAAGAAGAGTGAATGATCATCCATTACAATCTGAGCATTTGATATTTTTGTGAAACGTCCTATTTGAGAATTAACTATATTCCAATTACCCTTAATTTCTACATTCTGAGAAGAAATGATAGAATCTTTTATTTCATTTTTTTGAGTTCGAGTAGTCTGTAAGAGAAATAAAGAAGTACACTCCAAATTCCAAGAATTTAATGAAGTGTCAACAACTTCTACATTTGTAAATTTACTGTTAGTTATTGTGACACTTTCTCCTTTTATAGATAATTCTTTTCCAGTACAATTGTTAATGGTTGACTTCACTGTAATTTCCATATTAGTTAAAATTCTTGTATCTTTAAGATTAACTACTATTGGAAGTAATTTTGTTTCAAATGAGATACTACCTCCAAAACAATTAAAATAGTTAGATTCATAAATCGGTTTGGAATAAATGATATCACCATAACTCTCAACGTCCATAGTAAAAATACTATAATCACCAGATTCAAAATTTCCTAATTCCAATGTTCCATAGTTAACAACCACAAGAGATTCTGTTGCTTGAACGAGAAGATACCCATTATTTGTAACTGTTCCTTTAAGAGATCTCATCTTTACAATTCCTGAGCAAGACCCAGTGATTGTAGTTAATCCTCTAACAATAAATGTTTTATTGTTTATATCTTCAATGTCATTCACTATAAGTACTCCAACTGAAAGGTCAATATCAGCAGACACTATAATTTTATTTACCCTTAAAGAAGAAACACTAAAGAAACCGTCTATTGGAAGAATTAAATCATCTGAAGTTGTGAAATCACCAGAGTGTTGAGGATTCCAATTATTCATTTCAAGGAAATTAGAGTTTGTTCCAACCATAGTATATTGTTCAGCAAAAGCAATACAAGAGAAACAAATAATCAAATAAATGATCATTAAATGTAGTTCTAAGATTCTGTCTTATTTAAATATGGTAAATAAGGTATCTACACTTAAAAAAGAAATAGAAAACTGTTTTACTCATGTTATCTGAACAAAATAAAATTTCTGAAAATAGTTATTCTTATTATTCTCAAAAGAACAAAGATTCCCTTTTCTACCCAAGGAAACAACCCCCAAAAAGAAGTAATAAAAAAATCCCCCTTTCTTAATTAAGAATCAAAGATAATTATAGAATTTTAAAAAGAAACTTCTTATGGTGTAAGTTTTACAGAACTATTGAATTTATACTTCTATATAATTAAAAAATCATTCTACAAAGAAACTTTCAAATACTTAATTATGTATTAGGGATCAAAAATTATTCCTTCACCATATTATCTCTTTTTCATAGAAAAGAGTTACTCTTTTATTTTAGAACAAGAACAAAAATAATTAAAAAAAATATAAATAAAAGAATAATTTGTTTGGTTGTAAATGTTTTGTCTATATTATTTCTCTTACCAATAATAATCGCATAATATTTATAGTAAAAGTTTATCTCTTTATTATATTACCTATTCAAAGTTAGATAAAATATCAATCAAAATAATGAAAAAGTATATATTTGATTCATTCACTCCTTCTTTTATTTTATTTGATACGTTACTTAAAAATATATCAAATACAATTTTTAAAGATTGTAAAATATTAATTAACATAAAGTATCAACAATGACCTTTTTGACTTATATAAAATTTTTCTTATCTACTCTAATATAGTGTTATTCACTAATCTTATTATTATTATTAACTATTATAATTATCTTGTTTGTGTCTCTTATTAAAAGAAACTAACTGTTATTTCAGCAATGAAGGAGAATAAAAATATTATTATAAATATATAATACTAATTATTTGTAAACTACATTACAAAACATAAAATACTGTCAATAAATCTTTTGAATAATGAAAATCTTATTATTTTAAAAATAACTTTTATACACAATTAGCTCGTTTTTTTTTACATCTTATACTCATCTTAAAATACTAGGACTAAAAACTTCTCAACCAATACACACTATCAATTAGTATAAAAACAAAGAAAAACTATTTGTTATTAAAACGTTTGTTATTTATTTAAATATTCCTAATAATAATTATCGTCCTTTATTTGAAAAATTAGTGTGTTACAATAAACTAACTATTTAGTTGTTTAATAAAATACCATTACTATCAAAACCAACTCTATTAAGAAAATTTATGTTAATAACAGTTGTGTAAACAAGACCAAATAAAAATTCAGTAAATTACTATGTCCTAAATTATCATTTTTTTTTTGTTACACTTATCTTTTGTAATGACTCTTTTTTACTTTTCTTATTAAATACTCTTCCTAGCTTAAACATGATAGAGTCTAACCTCTTTTTTTTAATACCAACCCTTTTTATCTTTGAAATAATTTACTGTTTTTGTAAATATTAACTGTTACATTTTTTATTTATATGAGGTTTTGGTATGTCTTTTTAATAACACACTTGGAATTAGTATAGTTATGAATGTAAATTTTTTTTCTTGCTATCATAGAAATAAAACGTTCCTTCAAAAAAGTTTTAGGAGTTTCGTTTATGTCAAGATTGATTTTTAATTCTAATAGTAGAAATAAGCGTTATAATTCAATGAAACAGATTAATTATAATAAATACTATTTATTTTCTTTCAGTTTATATATACAACAAATCTAGACAGTGTAAAAATTAGTACTTCTATTTTTGTAGTTGAACTTGTATTTGGGTTTTGCTCACAAATCATAAATACTTGAGAAGGTGTGTTGACAACAATGTCAGCATATAAATAGATTTATTATTTTTATTTTCATTTCAATCCGTTCGTCATAGTTTAACTAACCCTTGAAAATTCAAAAGATGATTGACCTCTATTTTTTAACGAATTAAGAAACTTCACCAGTGGATCTATCTCAGAATAGTAAGATTTTTGAAAACATACAAGAAACTTAATGAATATTTTTTTTGGTGAAAAATCAATATCAAAAATAATTGAAAAATAGAAAGATTGAATGCAGAAGTTTCTTTTTTTTTAATAATACAAGATAATTTGATTATGGAAATAATAAAAAGGAGAAATTAATGAACTGACATTCTTTAATTCTAAATGAGTACACATAAAACAGAAGGATGGATAGACATCCGAGGTGGAAAATATAAAAACTATAAAAAACTCTTTATGGTTGTAAGACCAGTAGAATTAGTATTCTTCAAAGAAAAAGATGTTTGTTTTTAACTAGTGTACAACAATTTTACAGAGTATCTCATTACATAGTTGAAAGAAAAAAAGTTAAGTATCTTTCTTGATAATGCAATTTTGAAACGAGTTTGTTATTCTTATCTTTTTTATATTTAAAGAATCAATCAAATATTAATTAAAAAGAATTTGATTGAATATATATTTATAATAATAATTCAAATAACAATATAGATGATTTCTACTGAAGAACTTGGTCCTACTAAACCAGATTTAACATTTGAAATACTTTCTGGAGATGATTATTATCAATTAGAATGTTCTTCACTTGATGATTTTAATGAATGGACTGTTACTTTAGCTCCTTTGACACAGTCAATAGGATATTTTGGCTATTCTATTGATGTAGCAATAGAAAAAGGTGGTTGGTATGTTCCATTACCATTATACAGATTAATACCCTTTTTAGAAGAATCCAATTATTATATCACTCCTAAAATTATGTTACAACAAGTTGCACCCCTTGACTTGTGTCGATATATTTCTATTCTTGACTCTGGAAATGACATTGCTACTACTTCTATTTATCCTAAACTTGCCTTTGAAATTATAAAAACATATTTGAAACGATTGGCTGAACCAATATTAGGTATATATTATTTTGATATAAAAAAAGGATTAGCAACAGAAGATCTTGTCAATAAAGTAAATAACATTAAAAAGATTATTTCATTATCTAATGATGAAGAACAACATACTTTATATTTTGTTCTTAGACATCTTCATAATATTTATTCAAATAATGATTTTAATGAATCAACTATTTCACAAATTGCTACTACTTTTGGTCCTTGTATTATTTACAATAATGCTGATTTCAGTTATCAATCAGTTATTAAAGACCTTATTGATATCATGCTTGAACAATATGATTATATTTGCGAAGATTTGAATAAAAAAGGAGAACAACTTCCTTCAATCCCTAATTATCCTTCAGTTATATCAAATGAAAATACTCTTTATAATGAACAACTTCAACAAGCAATAGTTAAATTCTTGAAACAACATTTTGATAAAGAAAATTCACCTTATTCTTTAGAATCTAAAGTTGAAGTTAAAGAATTATTCCGATCTAGAAAACAAAAGTCTTCATTTAAAATAGATCCTTCTTCTATTCTTGAATTCCATAATCAAGCTCTAAATGGAAGAAAAACTGATAGTCCTTTATCTTTTAACAATGACAGACTCTATAAAGAACAATTCCAAAGAAAAAGTGCTCAGTTACAATTACAAGGAGTTCCAAGACAAAGCAAGTTCAATATAGGTAATGCCAGATTAACTACTCATCTTAATCATTCTCAATTCACAAAATTAAATCAAGAAGTGTCTGGAACCCGTTCAGAATTAAGTACACCTCCTTTGGTTGTTGATGAGTCAAATGAGAAATCTCGTGCTGAATCATTACCATCTGATGCAAGGAAAGAAAAGTCTCTTTTATATAGCTGTGTTACTCCTCGTACAAATAAAAAAAGAACAATGTTTTTAGGAGAACGAAATAATTCAGAAAGAACACAAGAACATATAGAACCTGAACTCCAAGGAATAGAATTAGAACTTACTAAATCTAGTGATAGTGTTGATAATGTTGTTAAATGTTAACAAATTTGTTAATTCATTTTTTTTCATCTTTTTTTTTTAATTTTATTTTGTGATGAAGAAATAATTTAATTATCATATTAAATTTAAGAAATCAACTCTTAAAGATTCAATTAATTAAAAAGCCCATCTAAGAATTTGAAAATAAAGGATAAATATTGTTTATCTATGCATTTAGCAAGGATTTTATATCCTTTAGAAGTAGAAGTAATTTCAAGCATAACATCGATGTTATTAAGGAATTTAATTGTGTACATTAATAATTCTTTGTCATTAACTTTTTTTGAAGCTACTAAAATGAAAGTAGATAATTTTTGAAGTTTAAGTTGAAGTCCAGAGCCTTTATATTCTTTAGACATAGTATTTGGAAGAGAATTCCATAAATTAGCACAATTAGCAATATCAAGTTGAGATTGTTCTTTCATTAATAAACTGATTGGCATTTCAAGGATATAGAAATAGATTTGTTGAGTAGAATTAGCAATAGCAACTTCTAAACGAGAAGAGACAGGAGTTGTAATTTCAGGAGGAATAAGTCCAACGGGAAGTAAAGCACCCCAACGTTTGTTTGGAGGAATAGCATCAATATTTAATTGACCAGGAACTAAACCAAAAACATTTTTATTAAATTGCATTTGGAAATTAGTCATTGTTAAAGGACTATTATTTGTAATTTCTAATTGTAAGAATAAACTACCAGCTTCATGAATTAATGAAGCATCAACTTTCATATCAGTTGGTGTTTTTGGTAATGCTGTTAAACGATTAATTGGAAGAGTTTGTTTTCCAATTGAGAAAATATCTTTCATTGAATCATTTTTCTTTGAAGAATCATCATCAAAATCTAAAACATTTTTAGAAGTAGTTCCAATAAGATTAGAACTTCCACCATCAAAACAAAGAAGATCACTCATTTCACTTCCACCTTCTTCTTCATCTAATTTAGCACTTACTCCAAGTTTTTTTAATTTTACTACAAAAGATGCAGGAACTTTTTGATAAACAGAAGATAATTCACCTAATTCTGAAAGAAGAGAATTAAGAATTTGAGGATGAAGTTGTTGAGTTTGAAATGTAATAATATCATGTTCTTTTAACATAATATCATATGTTTGTTGTGGATGATTAAATAAAATTCTCCAATAAATATGTGCACGATCTCTAATATCAAATGATGGTGAATTAGATGCTTCACTTAATGCTTTTTGTACTAAATCTTGTGAATCTGGTTGTTGAATAAATAATTTAACAGATGCAGTAAGAAGAGCTAATTGAACATTAAGTGGTTCATCAGCAAATG
Source organism: Entamoeba dispar SAW760 (assembly GCF_000209125.1). NCBI lineage: Eukaryota > Evosea > Mastigamoebida > Endamoebidae > Entamoeba > Entamoeba dispar. Next base: position 109,817 of record NW_001854380.1, read on the forward strand.
AATTCATAAATTCATTAAGAAGATCAAATGAATTAGTAATAAGTTGATTATATTCTCCAATAATCCAAATCATACTAGCTTTAGCATTTGGATCATCTAATGTATTTAAATTATCACATAATTTTGCAATTACAGGAAGATATTTTTTTGGATATTTTCTAAATAAATCTTTCATTACAATACATGCTTCTTGTACAATATAATTTTGTCCTAATTCAATTAATTCAACTAATTGTTTAACACATCTATCTGCAACTTTTTCTAATTTTAATGCACATTTTCCAAATGCTTGAATTGATTTTCTAACAAATTCAATATCAGCTGAAAGAGCATATTCTTTTAATTCTATAAGAATATCCATTACATTACTTTCATTAACTAACATTAACATAATTTCTAATTTTTCTATTTTAATATAAATTGGTTCATCATATGAACAATAAAATGTTCTTAATTGATTAATAAATAAATGTGGATATTTTTGTATTATTAAATTAATACATCTAAGAGTAATATATTGAATTTCATAATCATGTTTAGAACTATTACTTAATATTATACTAACTAATGGTGCAGATAATCTTTTACAATAAATATTAGCAATTTGTGGTGAAATTATTTCTAAATGTTTTATTATAATTTTTGCTGCTGCCATAACAACTGTTGGATTATTATGTGTAAGTTTATTAATTACTCTTTCACAAATATTTTCTGCTTCTTTTGATTCTTTTGGAGTATATGTAGCAATAGCATTCATAATATAAATTTGTCCCCATTCATTACTTCCATCTAATGCACTTAATAATGGTCTAACCATTTTTTCTTCAATAATCCATTCTTTTCCTTCACTATTCCCAATTTCATATAATACTGCAATAACATTAGAAACAACCATTTGATTATCATCTAATAGCATATCTCTTAATGTATTAATAAATCCATGTTCTTTAATATTATTTGGTTCCATACAATATAATTTTAAAACACAAAGTACTGCTGTTTTTCTAACATATGGATCTTTATCTTTTAAACATTTTCCAAGTGGTTCAATAAAATATTCAAATACATTTTGTACTCTAATACATCCCATAGTTCTAATTGCTAATGCTCTAATTAATGGATTAGGATCACTTGAATCTTTAACAAATGAATTAACAACTAAAATAGCACGTTCTGGTTGACTTCTAGAATAATTCATTAAATATAAATAAACTAATTTCTTAAGTTCTAATTTATTTGTTTGCATACATTTTAAAACATCAATAAAAAGCATAGAAACATCTTTTCCTTCTGTCATTGCTGCAACAATTCTTTTAACTGCTTCTGTTCTAATATCATCTTTACTACTATTTAATTTTTCTCTAAGGTCTTGAATTTCTCCTCTATGACTTGAAACAAAATACTTTGACATTCTAGAAATTTTAATTATTTTAAGTTTTTCTATAAAACTTTTTTTTATTTTCTTATAATTAATTAAAAGAAAAAAAAACTATTAGAATAATTAATTAATTTATTTATTTCTTTAATTTATTTTTATTTTAAATAAGACATTTATTAACTAACTGAAGTAATGTTTGTTTTTCAAGTGCTGCTGCTATTCTTTCTTTATCATTTAATTGTTTATTGACATCTTCTTCAGTTTGATGCGTTCCTTTTGTTAAATAAATATCTAATTTAATACGTGGTGGAAGAATTCTCATTAACTTAGTTCGAATAGTTAAACCAATTAAAGTTGCCATTGTACAATTATCTACTGTTGGTGTAAATTTAACAATAATATGATTTCCTTTATCATCAACATTAATCAAATCAGGACTTATTACTTTTAATTGTTCTAATGTAACAGATGGATGTTCTGGATCTTTAATTCTTCTTATATGTTCATAAATTTCTAATTGATCAATATCTTCACGAATATTTAAATCTTCAACACTTTCAGAAATAGTACGATGAATATCTAATTCTTGATAAACATGAGGTGTTGGATTTGATGAAGTCATTAAATAACAGAAAAATAAATTAAATGTTTTTTTTTATTTTATTTTATTTTAAAATTTTAGAATTTTAAAATTTAATTTATTTTCTTTTTTATATAAAAATTTTAAGGGAACTTAAAAAGAAAAAATTAATGAATATTCTTGATATTAAAGAAATTCAACCATTAAAATATGCAGATAATTTAATTGATAATATTTATAATAAAGGATTGATTGAAATGATTATGAATAAAACATTTACATTTTTTATTTTACAAGATGGAACACTTAAATATTATAATTCAAATGGAACATTTGGAGAATTTGATGAAATAGGAGAAGGAAGAACATTTTATATTTTTAATGAAAAGACAAATATTATTATTAGAGGAGATTGTACAGGAAAAATTTTTTTTGATATGTATAAAGAAGAAGAAAATAAATGGATTAGTGCAATAGATACATTTTTTGTAGAAAATAATAATAAACTTTCATTTCATGATCCTGAATTATCAAAAATGTATTTTTTTGTTGGAGAAAATATATTACAAATATATAGTTATTCAGTTGTTTTATTAAATGAAAATAGTGAAAAAACAGATAAAATTAAAGAAGCAAAAAATTTTGCTATTTTAGTTCAAAATATAGAAGATATTCAATTAAAAGGAAATCCATCTAATGTTATTATGTCAAAATATGGATTATTTATTATTCAACGAGAAATTATTGAATTTTATAAATTTAATACAAATGAATTATTAGAAATTCAAATAACTCCAGAAATATTTAAAACAAAAGATTTTAGAATTATTCAATATTATATTCATCCACAAACATCAGATTTAATAATGATTTCAGAAAAAGGAGAAGTTTATTTAATTGATTCAAAATCTAATCTTTTAATTCCAATAAAAATTGGAGAAATTGAAATTCCAAAAGAAAATTATAAAATTCATTTTTATTATAGATTCCTTATTATTTTAACAGATTATAAAATGTATATTTATAATATGAGAAAAATGAAAAATCCAATTATTATAAATACTATAAAAAATTATGAAGTAATATCTATTGTTTCATGGAATAATCCAGATGTATCTATTGGATTTTATTCTAATTCATTAAAATCATTTAATGAATATTTATTTAATGAAAAAATGAAATATTCAAATGATATGAAAGAAGGAATGTTATATTTTTTATTAAATGATTTTAAAAATACATTAATTGGTATTCAATATTTAAATTCACAATTAATTACAAAATTTTTAGATAGACTTGGAAATGATCTTCCTCTTATTATTTTTCTTTCAACAAAAGTTGAATATAGAGAATATGCTATAAATCGATTTAAAGAAAAATATAAACATGAATATTTAATAAATATGGCTAATGGATGGAATCCTAAAGATATTGAAATATATTTTACTAAATTACAAGAAATAATAAAACCAGAAAAACATATTTTATTAAATAATTTAATAAAAAAAGAATGGGAACCTAAAAAATTTAATTTAGCTGATATAACAGTTCAATTAAGTAATAATCCTACAGAAGAAAAAATTAATAAAGTATATTCATTACTTGGAATTACAAATAAAAATCAAGTTATTTATATTCCTGATGAACTTATTATTTCAATTACTCAACATCAAACAAATTGGTTTAGACCATTAATAATTCCATTATTAAAATTAAGACCTTATGAATTATTACAACATATGATTATTATTACTGATGATCTTCCACAAATAGATATTATTATAATATTTCAACAAGTTTTTACACCTATTAATTTATATTATCAAAAAAATCAATTTAATAAAGATCAACAAATTGTTTATGCAATATTTATTACTATTATCTCATCATTTAATAAAGCATTAGAAAATATTAATGATGAATTAATTCCAATTTTCCTTGAAAGATTAGTTGCTTTTCCATTAGATAAACTTACTATTAATTATAAATTACTTTGTTCTCAAGCATTACATAAATCATTGATTAAAGGAAATATGGAATTAGCAGAAATTATTTTTAAGATAATTTGGAGAAAATATACACCATCAACAATTGAAAATATTTTAGAAGATATTCTTCAACAAGAATTATATGAAAAACAAATTACAACAGAAGTACAACAATGGATAATAAAGAAAATTTCATTGAATTAAGAAAATAATATTTTAATTTAAAATTTTATTATTAAAAAAATAATAAATTTAAAAAGTAATAACTAAAAAATAAATTAATATTTTCTTTTTTTTTTAATATTATTAAATGGAACAACCATCATTTCAAACATTATGTCTTCAAACTATAATTAATACAATTGAAAAAATAAAAGAAATAAATGATATATCAAATATAAAAGAATTAAAATATCAATTTAAAGAATTTATTAATACTCTTGATTTAGTAACAAAATATATAATTGAATGGATAGGATATATTCGTTATAATGATCCAGAAATATATAATCAATTATATTTATTATTAAAATTATATCAGTTTGTTTTAAAATAATTATTTTTAATGATAATAAAAAAAAATTAATGTTTATAGAAATTTTATTAAACCTAAAAATCAATCTTTTATAAATGAAGATAATAAACAAACATTTAATAAATATAAAAATGAAATTATTGGATTACTTCTTTTAGGATTTATTTATACAATCCATTGTTTCTTTACAATTTATTGTTTCTTTATTTCTATTATTTCTACTAAATCATTTGAAATTTCAACAGAAATTTATCAAATTGGAATTGGATATCAAGTAAATCCAATACAAAAATTAAATGAACTTGAAAATGAATATAAAAAACCAATTTATAACACAATTAGAACACAAAGAAATGATATATTTAATCAATGGAAAATAAAAACATATAATAGAATGAAAAAATTTATTGAAAATAGTAAAATAAAATCAATTACAGAACAAGAAATTATAGAAGAATTAAAAGTTCATATTGATTTTAGATTTAAATTTTTAAGAAATAAAGATACATTAAATATTAATTTTGATTTATTTGAACTTAATCATTCATATAGAAAAGAACTTTATTTTATTGATAAATTAAGGAAAATAAAAACAAAAACAAAAATAGGAAATTCTATACAATTACAATGTATTGATATAATAAAAGAATATTCATTAAATAATAATTATGAAAAAAGTGAAGCAAGTTTTTTTACTTATATTAATGAAATTATTAAAAAAGAAAAATTTTATACTAATATTTTTGAATTAACAACAAATTATAATTTTTATATTGATAAAATAAAAGAAAAACAAGATATTGATAAAGTATTTCAAAGACATAAAGAATTATTTAATAAAGTTAATATTATACAAGAAAATAAAGAAGAAATACAATCTAATATTAGAATTAGAATAATGGAATATGAATTATCATTAGAATCTCTTCCAAAAATTAATAGACCATTAAATCAAATAACAGAAATATATTTTAATTTAAAAACATTATTTGAAAAAATATATTCTATTATTGTAAATTCAAATGATATTAAAACATTAAGTATTTTAATTTATAAAATTACATTCATTTTTAGAAATTTTCAAAGAGTTATTAATAATTATTTTACTGTACCATTACAATTAGAACAAATGAATACAATAATTAATGAAATAATAACATATATAAAAACAAATAAAATAATATCAATTACATCAAGTAAAAATGAATTATTATTTAAAATTATGACATTAATAGGATTAAATGATATTGTATTTACTAGTTTAAGATATAGTCATCAAAAAAAATATTTATTTTTAAGTGTTTTTGGATGTATTTATCAATTAAATGAAATTCATTTAAAAATTAAAAAAATTATACAAATAAAAGATCCCAATGAAATTTCATTATTTATGTTATCAAAAATTTATAGAGATATATTTAATTTATATATTATTAAAATTAAAGAATTTTCACAAGGAAATAAAATAATTAAAACATTATTTGAAGATACACCAATAGAACAATTATTACAAAATACAATGAAATATGATGAAGGAGATATTTCAGTTGAAAGAATAATTTTATCAACATTAGATGCATTAAAATCAATTCTTGGAGTTTCATTTTCACAAATATTTGTATCAAATGAATTATATTTAATTGGAATTAGTAATTATTGTTTTACAATTATTAAAACAATACTTCATTGGTATTTTGGAACAGATAAAACATTAAAATGGAGATTTATTGATATTTCACATAATGCAATTAAATTATGTTTAACATCAGAAATTATTAATGAACCAGAATCAGAAATATGTGGAATAATATATAAATTAATGAAAGAAATTAAAGAAATAAATCAAAATATTCATTTTGCTAAACCAAATAAAGAAATATTTAATAATATTTTTAATAAATCATGTAATGAAATAATAAAATTTTTTGAATCATTTGGATGGTTAATGAAATTAAATAATAATAATATAATAACACCTGGATTATTAAGAATTAGTTCATTTATTAAAATGGGAAGTATTTTAAAAAAATTTATTCAAAAACTTGAAGAAAAAACAATTTTTGATAAAGAAATGAAATTTTATCATTTTCAAATAATTGGAGTAATTAAAGGATATCTTAATTATATTTTATCAAATAAAACATATGGAATTATTTCAAATCAATATCCAGATTTTATGAAAGTTTTTCAAATATTTATTAAACAAAAAAAAGAAAATAATATAAATAAAATAGAAATTATATCAAGACGTTTATTATTAATGATTTTTGAAAGAATTAAATTTGATGAATTATTTTTTGAATGTATTAAATTTAATTTTTTAAAAGAAAGAACACATGAACAAGAAATAATTATTATTCAAAGAATTATTCAATATTTTGAATTAAAAGAATTTATTTATCCTTCAATTACACAAAATAATTTTTGTAGTTGTAAATTTTCTATTTCATTACTTCAAACAATTTTAAAATCTAAATCAAAAGAAATTGGAAATTTAATTATTATTATTTTATCATTTAATATTGAAATATCATCATTATTTGCTACTCTTGTTGCAATATTTAAAAAATATATAATATTAATAGAAAATAATTTTAATAAATTAGAAGAATTAACAGAATGGATTCAAATAACATTAAAAACATTAGAAATTTTAACAGAAAAAGGTATAAATTATGATTGTCTTATGCAAATGGCACATACAATTTTAAAAATACTTTATTATCATCCAAGAGATACACTTACAATATTAAATCCACTTTCTCATATAATTAAAGTATTAGAATTATATGTTAATAATAAAAATACAGATTATATTCAAGATATTATTTTTAAAGTTATTAAAATTTGTGCTATGTGTTTTAAAATTGAAAATAAATTAAAAGATGATAAATTTTATATTATTCAATTTAAAGAATATATTCATATTTGTATTAAATCAACACTATTTTATATTTCAGCAATAAATTGGGAAGAACCTAATATTATAAATATTCAAATAGCTTTTAATAAATTTGATTCATTAATTTCAGAATTATCAGAAGAATATGATTATAAAACATGGAAAATAAAATGTTGGGAATATTTTATTGAATTTATAAGTGATGTATTTCCTGTTCATTCAATGATTGATTATCTTAAACATATTATTAGTATAATTAGTTTTAATTTATTATTAGGAATTCATTTTAAAAAGAATATAATAACATATTTTACTATTATTAGTAATATTCTTTATCAATCAGAAAAATTTGAAGAAATTTTAATTATTGGAAAAAGTATTTATCAATTTGCATATGATAATTCACAAATTGGAAATAGAGAATTTATTAAAATTAATAAAATTATAAAATATGAAGCTATATTTAAAAAAATTATTGAAGAAAGAAATAAAATAATTAATATATTTTGTCTTCAAAAAATTAATTCATTAATAGAAAATTTTGAAGAAATAAATCAAGAAAATAAAAATAATAAAGAAATAGATAATAAAGAAATAGAAATAAATCAAAATGAAGAAGAAATAAAAAGTGAAGAAGAAAATTTAATTAGTGAAGAAGAAGAAATTGAAAGTGATAATGAAAGAATTGGAAGTGAAGAAGAAGAAGAAGAAAAAATAAAAGAAAATATTTTTAAAGGAATTGAAATGATTGAAGAAATAAGTAAAATAATGAATTCTATATTTATGATATTACAATCAATTGAAATAGATAAAAAATCAAGAGCAAAAGCTAAATTAATTAGATTATTAACTAGTGTAGCAGAACATTTTTTTAATACAGCAGATAGTTTAAATGAAAAAATATTATCACAAAATATTATTATTCAAACAGAAAGATTAATGAATGATTCATTATGTGTTAGAGAATTAATTATAAATCTTATAGAATTAGTTATAACTATTAGAGCAGTTATAAATTATGATAAAGAAAAAAGAATAAATGTTTTAAAATATATTGAATTATATGATAATTATAATGATATGATAACAAAAATTATATATGATATGTTTTTATTTTTAAAATTATTTAAAACATTTAATATTAAAAGAGGAAATGAAACAAAACAAATTTTAAATAGAATGGTAAGTGGATTAATTTATTTTTTTGTAACACCATTTATTGATATTCAAATTCATGATTCAACATATGTAAATTCATTTATTTATAATCAAGGTAGAAAAGATCATATTATTGAAAATTCACATGTTGCTTTATTATGTGCAGAATTTAAAGAAATTAGTAAAAAAAATAAAAAATTAATAGATAATTTAAAAGAAATGGGAGATGATATGGATGAATTTGTATCATTTATTGGAATAAAAGAAAATATTGTTGAAACTATACTTCCTAATATGGAAATAGAAGAAGAAAAAGAATTAACACAATATATTCAAGAACGTGTATCAATTTTATTAAATAATACAAAACCATCATTTTTTTTCTTAGCACATGTTAGTCTTAAAGCAGTTGAATCATCAAAATCACTTTCAATTCAATTAAAATCAAATCCAAATATTTTTGTATCATGTAAAAGAGAAGCATTATGTCTTAAAAAAAATTTAAAATGTTTAGTTGCAATGATTAATGTATTTGTTGCTATTATTCCTAAAGAAAAATCATTACATCATTGGATGGTAGAATTACAAAATAAATTTAATGAAAGAAAAAATAATATTAAAAAATGGTATAAAAATGGAATTAAAACAAATTTTAATGAAATATATTTTAAAATTATGGAAAATTTTGAAAGTGAAGTTAAATTATTAGTAAGAACAATTTGTTATACATATTTTTTATATTCATTAATTATAGATGAATTAGGAGATATTATTCATAATATATCTATGGGATTTAAATTAAATACAAAATATGTTAAAGATGTAATATTTGTATTAAGTTGTTATACAGGAAATTATATTTATCATAATAGAATGGTTGCAAATTTATTTGATAAAATTAAAATATTTATTACTACAACACCTTATAATAAAACACAAGTTCCTGATATGTTAGCAACAATTGAAGAATTAAAACAATGTCTTGTTTATAGAACAAAAGTAGAAAAAAGAACACAATCAATAAATTTAGAATTATATAAAATAAAAAATCCAACTCAAGAACAACAAATTAAACAATGTAATGATTTACAAATATTATTACAATCACTTCAAACTATGGATTTTGGTTCTATTACATTTAGACCTAAATTTGGATGTTATGTAATTGAATCAGAAGAAAAAGAAAAATTACTTAATTTAAAATTAAGAATACAAAATAATGAAGATATTTCAAAAGATTATATTATTATAAGAAATGAAATATTACAAGAATTTATTCGTTTAGTATTTCATCTTAATTTAGAACATTGTATGTTAATAAGACAAGTTGGAGAAACTTTTGATTCTAAAAGAATATTATATCTTGAATTTTATATTTCAGTTATTATTTCTCAAACAAAAATTTTATATGATATTATTAAAATTATTTATCCTGGAAATGAAATAATATTAAATGAACAATATTTAAAATTAATTAATATTCAAAAAGAATGTTCATTAAATAATATAATTAAAAATCCTATTAATGTTTCTAATCTTCCAAAAAGAATTTTTGAAATACTTCAACCAACAACTAAATTTGATAAAAGAATTAATAGTTCAGGAATAAGAATTAATGATGATATTACTTATTTACCATTTTTTTCATTTCTTCAATTTGAAGAAAGTATTATTTTATCATTATTAAAAAATGAAAAAGTAGATGAAATAAAAATTGAAATATTTAAAGATGCATTACAAATGATGTGTGATAAATTATCTTATAAAATAGATTTTATTAATATAAATAAATTATTTTATAAAAATAAAATTTATCAATTAAAATCTATAACAATTAATCTTTTTAAATTAAATGAATTTTATACTACAGATGTTCCATCAACATTTAAATTATGTGGAGAATTATTTATTGGATTTTCACATTTATATTATATTATAGCAAAAGATTCAAATGAAGTATTTGAAAAAGAAATGAAAAGAATGAATAGAGTAATTGAATTCTTTTCAATACAAACAAAACATATATTTTTTGATCAATTTAAACATACTCTTTCACCTGAAATTATTAAAAATGTTATAAAATGTGTAAATTCAATTATTGAATCAATAATTATTAAAAAAGAAGATCAATGGATATTTTCAACAGATTTTGGAAAAAGAATATTATATTCTCAAATATTAGATTTATTTAATTATTTTGGTTTAAGAACTAGTTTAATGTATATTCATTGTTTTATTAGAAGAGATTTTTTATTTAAAAGAGAAGTTCCTTGGGTAGTTTTTTCATGTATAATTCAAATATTAAAACATTTTCAAAGTATTATATTAATAAAAATTGATGATCTTACTCTTGATAATTGTATTAAACTTTTAAAACAAAGAATTAATGAAATTGTTCCTATATCTTTTGATTGGAGTATTTTATCTACAAAAATTGAAGAATTACAATTCTTTTTAAAAAAAGATCCAAATTCTATTTCTAAAATTGATTTTCTTAAATCTCTTATTCATTTATTAAAAGCTTGTATTAGTTATTCTTTTAATACAGATAATAATAAAAATTTTAGACAAATGTTTGATATTATTGAAATATTACATAAAACAATTCATTCATTTGATTTTAATCAAACTAATGAAATATTTATTCAAACTTTTAAAAATCATCTTCCATCATTAAATAAATGTATTATAAAAATATTTTCAATTGATTCATTAATTAATGCATTTTTTGCATTTAAAATAAATCATTCTTTATTTCAACAATTATCAATATCAATAATTAATGAATATCCATTTTCTAAAATATTAAAATCTATTATTGAAGAAAATAATGATGGAAATTTTAATTCTATTTTACTTACAGTTTTATTAAAACCATTTCAAAGATATCGTTATTATGAACCAAAATTAATAATATTATTAAATGAATTATATTTATTACAACAATCTCAAGATATTCATTCATTTTCTCCTGAATTTGGAACAAGATATTATAGTATTTCAATTGAAATTCATGATATTATTACAATTTTATTAAATTGTGTTGAATTATTTAAAATGACAATATCAAATGTTTTATTAGAAAATTCAGTTATTGAATTAAATCAAATAGTTATTAAAATTGAAAAAGAATTTAAAAATATGAAAACTTTAATTACAAATGAAATAATTATATTAATACAAAAAAGTCTTAAAAAATGTTTTATTATTTATTCATTTATTATTTCATATAATTTAATTAAATTATTAACTCAAACATTTTCATCAGGTAATAGAATTCAATTAATTAAAGTATTAAAAGAAGTTTTTCCATTAATTTTAGGAGTTGATATGATTTTTAATGATGATGAATTTAAAGGAACAATTTATCCATTAAAAATTTATGAAGATTTATTTACATTAATTAGTACAGAAAATTTATTTATTCAAAATGAACAAAAAATTAATGAATTATTTGAACAAATTTTATTATCAATTCATTATTGTCTTGAATATCTTCAATTAAGTGAATTAATGATGATTAATTGTATTGAATTTATAAAAAATAAAAAATATATTAATGAATCATTAAAATATCTTGAACAAGCATTTGAAATGACAAAATCAATAAAAAATATAATTATTAAATATACTGATTTTATTAATCCATTATATGGATTAAATTTATGTTCTTTAAAAATCGAAAATAAAATAAAAGAAATTCAAAATCAATCATTATTAAATATTTCAACAGAAATATTAAATAATCTTATTTATGATATTTATCAAAAAATTTATGGAACAATAATTTTTAATTATTCTTTTCCAGATAAATGTAGAAAAGAATTATCTATTATAAAATCATGGAAAGAAACACAAAATTTATCAGAATTACTTAAATTATTTGGTTATATTTATTTAAATGTTGATAATGAAAAAACAAAATCTTTCTTTAGAGAAGGATTTATTTCTGAAATAATGGTTTGGATTCATAATTTTTTAACAAATGGAAGTTATAAATCTTTTCAATCATTATTATCTCAAGAAATAAAAAATATTAATATTATTAATTTTCATCAATTTAATAGAAATACTATTTTTCAACAATATAAAAATATTATTAAAAATTCAATTTGTCTTGGATTTCAACAAATACAATTAGCTGCTGAACTTACTCATAAATCATTTAAATGTCATGCAATTAAAAAAATAGAATCTGATAATGATAATAATATTATAACTTTACTTTCTACTGAAGAATTACAAAAAATTCATACTTTTATTCAAACTTTTAAAACAGATGATGATATTATTCTTGAAAATGAAGTTATTGTAACTTGTAGTGTAAATTATGATCAAAGAATGTTAAAACATTTAAAAAATATTATTCTTCAATTAGGAAAACCAAAAGATCAAATGTTTATTAGAAGTTATATTGTTATTAGAGCTTTTATTGATTATTATGAAATTATGTCTATTCAAGAAATTTATAGTAAAATTGTTACTTTATATACTCTTCTTGAAGAATTTGTTGAAACTATTTATTCTGATTTATTATGGAAAAATCTTTTTGAAACATTTTATATTAATAATAATAATATTGTTATTGATTCTATTAATCTTCAAGATTTAAATAAAATTAATCAAAAAATTCCTTTATTATTAAAAGAATTTGATAATGTTGTTATTACTTATTATAAAAATCATAGTAGTGATTTTTTTAGTACTGAAATACTTAATTGTATTGGTATTTTATTTAATTCTTTACAAGATATAGATGTAACTCCTGAAGAAAATAAAATTTTACAATTAATTATTAAACAACTTCTTCATTTACATTCTCAAATTAAAGATGATCCTATCATTGAAAATATTTCATTAAAATTTTTAAATTTAAAAATAACTCAAATTGATTTATGTAATATAATTGAACAAATGTATAATGTAGTTGTATCAATATCTGAAAATAGTGATTCTATTTTATTATTAGTAAAAAGTTTATCAAAATATTGTGAAAAAACAACTCCTGAATTTAATTGTATTATTCCTAAAAATTCAATTAAAAGACAACAACTTAAAATTGCTTATTCAACTGAAAATTGTTTACTTCAAACTATTATTAAAAATTGTAAAAATCCTTTACTTATTAATTATGGTAATTTAATTTCTAATGATTTCTTTATTTTATGGAAATTAGTTGATGTTTCTCATTCATCTAATTTTGAAATTAATATTGAAAATCCTTATAAAATTTATTCTGGAATTGCTAAATTAATGAATAGAAGTATTGAAAGATTAACACCACTTCTTGATGGTGAAAAAAATGGTTTCTCTTTATCTTTTGAAGGTATTGATGTAATTGAAATTAAATTATTATCTAATCTTGATAAAAAACTTATTAATAATATTTATAATGTTGCAACTACTTTTGAACGTGGAGATACTCAAGAAACAATTAAAAGTATTGATGATTGTTTATGTTTAATCTTATCTACTCTAACTCCTCCTTTTTCTAAAAATTTATATCATTCTTCTAATACATCTTGGGATCGTTGGTTTTGTACTTTTAGATTAAAAAATTGTTTTATTGATCTTATGTATGCTGTTTTGAGTTATACGTCCCAACATACTCAATTAGATGATTTTATTAATCTTGTTACAAAAACTTTTAGAGATATTGTTCTTCTTGCTAACAATTTAGTACAACTTAATTAATTTTATTTTCTTAATTAAAATTCAATTAACCTTTTTGTTTATATTAAAATAAACATTATTAAACTAAATGCACAAATATAGATGCAAATACTTCCATCAATCTCTTCACTACTAAAATCTTCATTTGAACTACTTGAATTAGAATCTATTTCTATTCTTTTTCTAATAAATTTAATATCATTGAAATAAATATATGTTTTCTTATTTGTTGATATTTGATATATTTGAATAGAAACATATTTAACAATTGAACCACATTCTTCATCAAAAACTCTATTTCTAATATTAACACATGTCTCGGTATTATTACTTACTCCACTAACAACAAGTCCTGTATTAGGTATTTCATCATCCCTAAATTCATATGGAAGCATTCTCACTTTTAATTTCAAACTTATGTCTTCTGATGTCCATTGTGCAGTCCAACATAATTGATCTAACTCTACTGTATTAGCATATCCATTAAATTTAAGAGTATCATAACGTTGCACTTCCCCTCCAAGCCAATATCTTCCGTCAATTTCATAATCATAATAATCAATTATTGCTGAGTCATTTAATTCCCATCCACGTTCTTTATTGGAGTAAACAATTTCTCCACCTAAACAATTTGCGATTAAAATTGCAAATATTACTTTCATCTTCTTCTTGTTTTGTTTGTTTCTCTTCTTTCTTCTTTCCTTTTTAAATACTTTCTTTTTTCGTTTTCGTATCTTTGATTAAATGATTATTTTCTATCTTATATAGCAAAATGTATCACCTCTCTATTTTAAAAAGATCTCATTTTGTCATTATTTATTAACGTTGATTATATTGGGACATTTCTCTAACTAAATTACTTAGGACCTTTTATTGTTAGGATTTTCGTTTCTCTTTATTTGTGCCTCACAGCTATATTTTGCTCAAAGCTGTTTATGTTTTTTGTATCTTGTCCATATCTTTATCTGGGGGTACTATTATTTATAACCTTCTCTTATTTATGATTAGTTTTATATCAGATGTGTATATCTTCTATTATTCTATGATGCCTTTATTATTAGCTTTCTTCTAGTGTATTTGCTCATTAGTTATTTATGATTAAAATTATTTTTATTTTCTATTCAATCACTTGTTTAGGTATTTTTTATCATTTCTTTACACCTTTTTTTTTAAACAACACTTATAAATGGTTTATCCTAGAAGTTTTTGTTTGTAGATGCCCTTAACTAATTTTATCTATTTTTTTAGTTTTTTTCAGATATCTTTTTGTTTGGTTATAATTGGTTTGAGACAATATGTAATTTCTTTCAAACTTTCTACTCTTCTTAGTTGTTATAAACTTCTTTTAAAATACTTATTATTGTTTACTTTTCTCCAATTAATCTTTTTTACTATTCTTTTATAAAAATGTCTGTGTCAATTATTCTTAAAATTTCTGCTTTAATTTGTAAGTTTAAGTTGTCCTCTGTTGGTTCTATTTCTTGCCATACTAAAGTGAGTATCCTCGTTTATTGGATAATAATATTATTAAATATGTTAGTTCTTTAATTTTTTTTCAGACTATGAATAATCTACGAATTAAATTACATCTTCCTTAGAGGAATCAATAAATTACTAACACATAAAATTGGTTTTTAAAAATAAATTGAATCTTTTGATATTTTTATAGCATCTATGAGAAAAAAAAATCAAATTAAAAAAGGAAAAAATTTAGTAATAATTAAACTAAGAACTGAGAAATAGTTTAAGTTTTGGGAAATTAACTCGAAGTGAAGGATGGATAGAGTTCTGTTAAGGCTCTTAATGAAGATTAGGTTGAACCAAAGAAATAACAAGGTAATAACGGTTGCCTTATGAACATTGGTAATATCTGAATTCCATTCTTCTAGGAATAAATATTTGTATGACAAGATTTCTGATCCTCTTTGTGTTACGTCGTATGTTATTTTTATTTCATTTATCAGCCAATAACTTCAAAGAATTAAAGATTATACTCTCATTTATTGTGCTATAGAAAAAGGTCATAAATTACTTAGAAAGAAGAACGTATTATAGATTTTGATGGTGTTTGCTGTCAAAAGTAGGTAAATCGAATTTATGTAATTGTATTAGATATGTTTTTTTAAACCAATGGATTGTTCAATTATGGATTTTAAGAGAAGTAAAAGACAACAAACACGAAAACATAAGTAGTACTAACGTTGCTATAAAAATTAATGATGCAGATGATACACACTAATTCAGAAATTTCAAGAGCAACAATTGAAAATAACTTTGGAGAAGAAATTCTATTTGATTGGAAGAGGTTAAGACATTATTAGGTATATTTGAATGAAGCGATTAACTGTGTGTACTAGATTTATATAAATAAGATTAAATTAAATGTCTTTTTTTTCTTGGTTAATTGAATCGTTATCATTTTCTTCTTTCTCATCTAATTGTTGTTGAATACCTTTGACTAATTTATTTGCCTTTTCTATTAAATCACTTTTTTTATCACGAGAGGTTACTGATACATTTGATTGAATCAGAAATTTTTTTAATAAACTAGCATTGTAGATATTTCCTTTTCCTGAACAAATACTACGATATATTTCTAGCATCATATCATCATCTATTTTAACTTGTTCCTTTGGTTTTATAGCACGAATCCTTTTTGTTGGAAGTATGAAATGATCTTTTACATTTTGAATATCATCATAGGGAATTTCATTGTCTTCTAAAGTATCTTCTTGATGAAGATCAATTTTCATTGCCTCAATGATTGAATTTATTCTCTCTTTTACAACAGGGTTTTTTAATGCCATAAAATCAATATTATTTTTTGTACATTTACTAATTAAACTTTTCATGGATTGATTTTGAGAAACATTACAAATAGTTGAATGGATATTAAATTCTGGTTCAGAAAGAAGTGGAGTTAGAACATCATCAATGTATGGTAAACAAATCATATATAACCCACTTGGTATAAATTCTGAAGTTGATTTAATTGGAACAATAACAACATCTTTCATTTGAGATCTACTAAAGAAATCACAACGTAATGCTTGTTTCTCTTTTAATAAAGTTTGATAAAGAGCGTCATACCATCCATTATCTTCAGTAGGACGAATAAATGAAGCAGAACTTGTTGTAGACTGAAGGAAGTCTTGTGATATTTTACCTTTGACGATGATACTATTTCTATATTTTTCTTCTATAGTATGTAACTTTTGATACTCTTCTTCAGTAAAAGTAATTTTTTCAGACCCAAATGAATAGTCCCAAACATCTCCTTCATTATGGGCAGTTAACTCTCTTTTTTCACCACCTGGCATTTCTTCTTTTCTTATTTTACCAACTACTACTCTCCATCCTTCTTTTTCAACAAGTACATTACCAAGAGTTGCAGCAGATACAGATGTAGAAATATTATTAATTATAACCTTTATTCTACATCCTTCGTATGGGATAAAGTCATAATAATATCCAACACTTTTATGAAAAGAAATACAAACCCGTTCAAGGCGATTTAATGGGAAGCACTTAAAAGGAAATTGTGAGGGTTGATATTTACTTGAAAAAAATATAGGTTCTGGTGGATTATTTATTATATATGCATTTACTTCTGGTGTGATTTGGTGATAGGTAAAGAATTGAGGTGGAACAACAAACACTATTCTTGGTTGGTTAATAACATTGGCAGCTTGAAATATTTTATGAGTAGCTTGAAATGCATTAATTAATGGAATTAATTTTTTGGATGGTTTAATATTATCAAAGAACTTAGGATATTCTTCTAAGAGTTTAATTGTTGCATTTTGTAAGATATGAACATTTTGAATACCTTCTGGAAGTGATTTCGTTGTGTTTTGACTTCCATAAAATATCAATCCAAATCTGTCTTTTGGATAAAAAATTGGTGTTTGTTTCATCATTCGGATCATAGCTTCAGTTATTTCTTTATCAAATGGCTGATCATCATATGAATGGCAATCAACAATAAAGATAACACCTTCTTTAGGTTTTACGAAAGGTTTCTTCTCAGCAAGTACACCTTTATTCTCAATCTGGAACGTTCGGTCTTGACCATATTCTATGTCTTCAAAATAATCTTCGTTTTCCATTAATTAAATATTATTATAGAAAAGAAATAGAACTTTAATTCTTTTTTTATTTTTTTATTTCATAAGAATAGTTTAGATCTATTTTATTGAAGAACTGTTTAGTGAAAAATTTATAAGATGATAATTAAAAACACAATTATTTCCTTTTTTTAAATTTTGTTTCATTTATCCAAAATAAAATTAAAATTAAAAAGAAAAATGAGTTTCCTTTGTCGAAGGATTCTCTTTTAGGTAGAAGAAGGAAGAATTGGAAGTGAAGAAGTGGACTGCTCAAAATAAAGAAGAGAAGAAGCAATGCAGAGATTCCATCAAGAAGAAAGAATTCGATAATCAATCTGAAATCTTCTGGAAGAAAAATGACAAACATTATAAATAGACAATCTTGGAATAAGAAAGATATTAATTCTTGCTATGTGTGATATTGAACTTGTTGACATTCAAAACAGAGATTGCCTTCGTGCTCAAAGAAAAGAAATTACTGATTATAACAAAACTTTCAAACCACAATATAGTGAATCTGAAATTGTTCATGAAGCTAGAAGATGTTTATATTGTGCTGAACCAAACTGTATGAGATGTTGTCCAACACAATTAGATGCTAAAAGAATGGTTCATGCTGCTGGAGAACATAATTTCTATGAAGCTGCTCGTGTTGCACTTACTGCTAACCCACTTGCTCTTTCATGTGGACATCTTTGTAGTGCAGAAGAATGTTGTAAAGCTGGATGCAACTTGTCCAAAACACATGCTGGTGCTATTGATATTAATGCAATTCAAGCATTCTCTCTTCAGAGATTTAAAGAATACAGAATTATGCCAACTATTGGTAATATTCCAGTTATTGAAAAGAGTGTTGCTATTATTGGAGCAGGACCTGCAGGACTTGCTGCTGCTTCATTCTTTGCAAGATGTAACTTTAAGAAGATTGTAGTTTTTGAAAGAAGTGCTCATTTAGGAGGAATTTTAAGAAAAGAAATTCAAGAACAAAGACTTGCTAAAGAAGAATTAGATTTTGAAATTGAAATGATTAAAGCATATCCAAATATTGAATTTAAATTAAATTCTTCAGTTAGTGCTAGTGATATTGCAGGTCTTAGAAAACAATATGATTATGTATTTGTTGGATGTGGAAGACAAAAACCATACACTTTTGGTGATGCACCACTTGCTCGTGATTTCCTTTATGGTATGTCTGATAATACTATTGATGTTAAAGGAAAGACTGTAGCTATTCTTGGTTCTGGTGATGTAGCTGTTGATTGTTGTGAAGCTGCACAAGAACATGGAGCTTCTCAAGTTTTATTAGTAATGAGAGAAGATATTAAAACTGCAACTTGCCATAAAAAATCAATGATTGGAGTTATTGAAAGAAATATTGAAATTATTCCAAAAGTTCTTCCACAAAGACTTGATGCTAAAGGAGTTATTTGTAAAGATCTTTATGATCCAAATGGAATTGAAAGACTTATTCCAGCTGATATGGTCATTTGTGCTTTTGGTTTTGGACCAGATGCTTCATTTGTTGAAGGAACTCCTGATGCCAATGGACTTATTATGAAAGCTGAAAATGGACTTGGAGCAGTTTATATTGGAGGTGATTATAGAAGATCATTTTCAATTGTTGAAGCTGTTCATGACGCTGAAGTTGTTGTTGCTTCTATTGCTAAAGAACTTGGAGTTGATAAGATTCCAAAATTCCATACTCCAGTTGATGACGTTGATATTTCAGTTACTGTTGATGGAATTAAATACGAAAATCCATTTGGTATTTCATCTGCTCCAGTTTCAGGAACTTATGATCATTTGAAAAGATGTTTCCAAGCTGGTTTTGGATTTGCTCTTACTAAAACATATCCATTAGAAAAAGATATTCAAAAGAATAATCATATTAGAATTGTTAAAGTTTATGATTCACAAGAATCCACTTCATATAATAATATTGTTATGATTTCTGAACATTCTCATCATTACTGGCTTGAATCAATTAAAAAATTAAAGGCTGAATTCCCTAATAAAGTTGTTATTGCTTCAATTATGTGTATGGATAATGCTGATGATTGGCATCTTCTTGCTAAACTTTCTGAAGAAGCTGGTGCTGATGCTCTTGAATTGAATTTCTCTTGTCCAAATGAATGTCATGGTAATGATGGAAATGAAGGTGGATGTGAAGGTGGATTTAAATCTCATAATGCTATGGCAATGGCAATTGGTGTTTCACCAGCTGCTATTGAAAGATGTACTAGATATGTAGTTGAATCAGTTCATATTCCAGTATATCCAAAACTTACTCCAAATGTTGGTAATATTGAAGAACTTGCTGCTGCTGCTATGAGAGGAGGAGCTTCTGGTGTTTCAACAATTAACACTGTCTTTGGTATCTCTGAAATTACACTTTCTGGTCATCCATGGCCACAAGTTGGTGTTGAAAGAAATACTATTTCTGGTGGACTTTCTGGTGATCTTGTTAGACCAATTGCTATTAGACAAATTGCTCAAGTATTACGCCATAATGAAAATGTTAGAGGACATCTTCTTGGAATTGGAGGAGTTAGATCTGCTGAAACTGCTATGCAATTAATTTATACAGGTGCTTCAGTAGTTCAAATGTGTTCTTCAGTCCAAAAATGGAGTTATGATATTGTTGATGAAATTATTTCAGGAACTAAATTCATTTTATATTGTTGGTCAAGACCAGATCTTAGAGGTTATCTTAATAGTCAAGGAGTTGAAAGCTTTATGCCTTATGGAGAAAAGACTCCATTCTGGACTCTTGATAATAAACAAGATAAACCAGTTCCAAAATTGGCTGAAGTTACTGGTATTGCTTTGAAACATATTGGAGAAAGAAAGATCCTTGAAGGACCAGAAAAATGGAGAGTAAATGCTCATATCAAAAATAATTGTATTGGATGTGGTTCATGTGCTTTGTCTTGTCGTGATAATTCCACTACTGCTATTGTCAAGGATGGAAACAGATATCGTGTTGATGATGAAAAGTGTATTGGATGTGCTCTTTGTTCATCAGTATGTCCAGTTAATGCTATAGAATATGTGAAGGTTAAAGGTTTGAATGAAATGACACCAGAAGAACTTAAGAAAGTTCCAACAGCCTTCTAAATTTTTTTGAATTGATATTTCAATGATACATTTTATATTTTTTACTTTAATTTCTTTTTATAATTTTAAAATAGAGTTTTACAGAAATATTCGAAAAAAAATCTTTTCTAAATCTTAATTTTTTCATTTACAAAATTTCTTTTATGAGAGACTTATATCCTCATTTAATGTTATATCTGTTTATTGCTGTTGGTGTTTTTGTTGTTTGTCAATTTTATTTTATCATTTTTTTAAAAAAAAAGCTATTAACAGATAGATCTCTTCATTGCTTGTTATTGGTAGCTCAATTTTCGCATTTGTTACTCAACCTAAATATTATCTTATGGACGGTTCATCCTTATTAAAAATCAGAGAATTCTTTTTTATATCAGCAATGACTGGAAGTGTAGTAATGTTAGTGATAGTGAGTATTCTTCTGTGTTTATATCCTATTAAGAAAATTCGTTATAGTTATGCATTAATTTTCTTAATAGGATGTATATTTTTTGTAGCAATCTTCTTGTCATCTTTTGCTGCTTTTCAAGAGCCACAAAAAATAAAGGCATTAAGTTCAGATGAAAAAGTATTTAATGAAAACAAAGTTTGTTAATATTGTTTATTCTTTTTTGCTTTATTCATATCCTAGAATTCTTGTTGTTTTGAAGATAGTTCGCTCAACTCTTGTGGATGTCCAAAACAAAATAAATCTGAATGTCCTGTTTGTATTGAAGATATTAATGATATTCCATTCTTTATTGCGTTTTTATCAAATGCAATCTGTTCATGTACTCTATTCTCAGGCATTTATTTAAGTTGTTTATATTATTACAGAAAGATCAAAAACGGAGCAGAAAGACATAATTTATCAAAGACACAATATTTAAAAACCAAGTTTGCTAAGTGTTTTTCAAAGAAATCTTCATTAGAACAACAAACATTAATTTAGTTATTATGTAATTTATTGGTTTTTATAAAATCAATCAATTAATTATTATTTATTCTTTCTTCAAATGCAAACTCTACTTCGGATGGATTAGAATAACTTGCGTTCATACGTGATTTTATTTTTTGAGATAGTTTGAAGTCATTTGAATTTCTACATAATAATAAATATTCAAGCCACAAATTCAATGAGTGATAAGCAAGATCCTCATGAATTAATGCTTCATCAAATACTTTTTTAGCTTTTTCAATTTCTTCTTGAGAAATAAAGTAATGGATTATCTTCAAATAACATTCTTCATCACAGCTAGTCTTCAATACCCATTCAATGAACTTGTTTAGTTCATTTATGTTTGTTTTCATAATAATATCAATACAATAAATTTTAAGTTTTCCTAAATACTCTCTATTAATGTTTAATATTTCTTTTTTCATTGTTTCGATTTGGTCTTCAACATGAGTTTTTTCAATTCTTTCAATGGCATAATCAAGAGATGTTTTAATAATTTCCATCACACCATTGATTTTATTTTTTATTTTATTCTTTTTTTCTTCAGATACTTCTTTAAACATATCATTATTAATCATATCTAAAGCTTCTTGTTTATTTAATGGAGATAATGTATTACATAATACTTCTAGAATAACATCTTTTGGTTGATTTTCTTCATTAATAATATCATGAATAATTTGTTTCTTTAATTCTTGACCATTTTCTTCATGATAAATAATTGGAATGAATTTACTTTTAAATTCAACACCATTAATATTCTCAATTCCATTTGTATAAATAATAGTTAAAATTTTCCATAATTTATTAACATTGTTTTGTAATTGTTGAAGACTTTCATTAATTTCTTTTTGTTCATTAATATTATTTTCCTGATTCTCTTCTTCCATTTTCATTTCTTCTGATTTATTTAAATCTTTAAATCGTATTTTAATACTTTGTTTTAACTTATGAATATAATTTAATTCAATTTTAAAGTAACAAAGATATCCTTCTTCTGATTTCTTATTTATTTCAATAGCAAGTTGCATAATTTTTCTTGCTGTTTGTATATCACTATTATGTTCTATAATTTCTTGACTTAATGCATCCCATAATGAAAGATCACGTGAAAAATATTTTAATGCTCGTTGATAGATATTAACTGCAGTTAAATGATATTCAATAGATTTACACCAATTAGCATATTCCATATAATATGATAACATACGTGGATATCTTCTAATAAGTCTAGAATATAATTGCATAATTCTTTTCTTAAATACTTTTTGAAATTTTTTTTGTTCAATAAACATATCACTCTTTTCTACTCGAAATTCTAATTCTTTATCTGCTTCAATTTCTTGTTCAATAGCATGTTTATATGTTTCATAATTTGATCCAACTCTTCTAATTGAATATTCTTGTTTAGTCCATCTTTCAATAATACTTTTAATTTCATTTTTACTATATAATTGTTTTTTCTTTAATTCTGAAAGACTTTCAACAAATTTCTCACGATATAAATTGATAATATCTGACATTTTAAATATTTATTTTTTTTTAGTTTATTTCTTCTTATTTTTGGAAAAAGGGTTTCAAATAACATAAAATATAAATAACATTAATTTATATTAAAGAAATATATGATTTAAGATAAGATAAGAAATCAGTTTGTTGAGTATAATTTATTATCAATAAATAAATATCTTTCACTAATAAATTTTTTGTTCTCATTATAGTTAATATTTTATGTAATTCATTATATTTATTTTGATCTATCCAATGAAATTTAATATTAATTTGAAGAGAAGAAGCAACAAGAACTTGTTGAAAATATTTAAGTGAAGGATCATTAGCAAAAACACCACAACCCCATTGACCAGTTGCTACATTTCTTTTAATAGAAGAGAAACCAATATAACATTTATTTAAATCTCTAATAATATTTTGTTTAGTAAAACAAGAAGATGTACATGAATCAATTGCAATAACAGCATTTTGAAAAGTAATTTGAGTTTCATTTTTAATAGATTTCCAACGAAATGAATTTTTAAATCCTGTTGTATTTGATATAGTAAGACAATTATCAATAATAATACATTCATTAGATGCCATTGTATCAAAAAGAAGAATAGATAAATAACATTCAGGTTTTACTGCAAATATAATTTCTTCTTGAGTTGCATTTCCAGAAATATTAAATAAATGAATATTTTTATTTGCAAAATCAATTTGATTTGGATAATTTGATGTTTCTATTCCATTTTCTCCATAACTTGTATCAATTAATTGATGATTATCTTTTTCCCAATTAATTATTTTATGAAGTCCTTTTCTAATAAAATGAACTTTTTCATTTTTTTCTGGATATAAAATCATAACAAAGAAATATGAAATAATACATAACATTTTTTGTAGTCCTAATTTTGATGTCATAATATTATTAAATGATATCGAATGACTATGATATATTTTTGATCTTTCAATACCAAAAAAACTACATGCAAGTATTCCAAATATTTCATATCTTGTAAAAATAAAATCAGTATCTTGTTGTTGATAAGAATAAGGTAATGTTATTAAATTATTATCTTTTTGAAGTATTGAATTTGAATTATTAATTAAATTTTGAAGTGCATCTTTCATATTTTTAATAAACCATTGAAAAAAATCATTATATTTACAATTATGAAGAAAAGAATCTTGAATTGATATAAAAAATATTTGTAATGCTTCTGAAATAAAATGAGGTTGTTGTTTATATTGTTTATTTAAACTTTTAGAAATTTGATTTTGATAAAATATTTCTACATCATTATCAGAAATAAATTCTGTTTTTATTACTTCTTTAATTAATTGAATTTGTAATTGGTATTGATTGTTTTGTTTATGATGAATTATCATTTTTATAACTTTAGTTTTTATTATTTACATTTTTTTTTATTTCTTTAAAATAATAAAAAATTCTAATAATTATTAAAAAATAATTTTTAACTTAATCTTTTTTTCTTTTATTTTATAGTTTTTTTTCTTTTTTTGTTTTTATAATTAATATGTGTTTGTGAATTTAAAAATGATATTGAAGGTTTCTTACTTTGTTTTTTATTTAACTTTGCTTTATTCTGATTAATTGATGTTTCTGTAAATTTAGTCTTCAAAACATCAAGAATAGCTTTTTCAAGAGCTTGTTTTAAATCAACAGGAATTTCATCAGAATTTTTTACCATTTTTTATTTAATGTCTTTTGTTTTTTCTTTTATCAATTTATATAGTGATTCGTGATTTACAAATAGATAAATTCTAAACGACGATGTAATTTTCACATTTTATGAAATGACAAAATGAATAGTTTGAGTAGTGATAATTAGATTCTTTTATCTTTTGTGTCAATTTTGTAGACTATAGTTTCTCTAAAAATTAATGTTAATTTATTTTTCTTTGGAAATTAATAGTAGAATGTCCAAATTTCATAAAAAATAGAGAAGTAAATTTTGTTAATCTATATCATTTCTATTTGTTATGATTGGTTAGTGAAAAATAAATAATAGTTATTCACTTCTTAGTGAATTAGAAAGGATAAATCTATGATTAATAAAAGTCAGAAGATTTAAAAAATAACTTAAGAATTAATCTCAGGAAGACTTTTGTTATCAATTTCAAAATAAAAACAAATAAATAATCTTCAATTGCATTTTTAAACATGCAACCTACATTCTTTAAACCAGTTTATATTCCTTATCACACTAAATTTAAATTAATTGAACAATCACATAATAATTGTATTTATCAAAATATTTATTCTTCTGATTTTATTCATCCACTAAAAATCCCATGTATAGAAGGAATACAATCTTCATTAACAATTGATAATTTTTATTTAACACCACAAAATTTAAGAAAAGCAAATCTTATTAAAATTGATAATACACAACGAAACAAAAGAATATATCAATGGCTTAATACACCAAAAACTGAAATTTATCCTATTCCATGTTATTATTAACTTAATTATATATTAAATTATATTAATTTATTTTATTTTTCATTCAATTATTTTTTATCATTCTTATTTTATCATTTATTTCTTTAGAAAGATAATAATAATATATATTTTTAGAATAATAAAAAATTTTTAAAATTATTTAAGAAAAAAAAAAACCGTTATATATATCATTATAAAAAAAAAAAAAAGAAAAAGAAAAAGAAAATTGATTTAAATTGAATTGATTATGCAGTATCCAAAATACACTCAATTTTTAAACAATAATGAAGAACATGATATTAGTAAATTAAGAGGAGAAAAATTTAATATTTTGCAAGGATTATTTATACAACCATTTCTTCATTATACAGAAGTTTTAGTTATAGTTACAGATATTAATATATCAATTGTAGATATTTCAGGAAATGATTTTATTATTTTTCCACCATTTATTCATCAAATAGATAATATTCAAATAACTAAAGGAAGTTTTATTAAAGATACAAATTATTTTTATCTTATTTCAATACAAACATTATATTGTTTTGAAATAATTAAAAGAGAACCATCATCTCTTCCACTTTCAGTATATAGACCATCAACAACATTTTATTTATATCCAAAACTTATTAATAAAATTGAATTTGCAAAAGAAATAATTGGAATTTTTCCATTTGATCAAAGTATTCTTATAACATTTATTGATAATACATTTACATTATCAACACAACCAAATTCAGGATTTAAAATACAAAATAGTCAAATGGATATGACTGTAGAAGATATTGATGTTACAACATTAAATATTTCAACAGAAGGTAAATTTATGATTTATAGAAGAAATGATATGACAACAGTTTTTGCAGGACTTATAGAAGGAAGTTCTCTTCCAATTATTAAAACAACAATTATTTTACCAACAAATATAAAAAATTATATTATTAGTAAATCATATTATTTTGCATTAATAGATGAAGATAATAAAATTATTATTTATCAATATTCACCAATAAATTTTACATGTCATAGAATTAAAATAATACAACAATCTTTATATTGTAATAATGATATTAATATATTTACACCTAAAATTCAATTTCTTCCAAATAATAATTTTATTATTCAATATAATGGTTTATCTACAATAATTACATTAAATGGAATTATTATTAATTCAATTAAAGAAGAAGGAAATTATTTTATTGATTCAAATTGTTGTAGATTATTTAAAATACCATTATTTAATTCACAATTAATTATTAATGAAACAAAATTAATGAATACTATAGAAATGAATGATTTTATTATTCAATATACTTCTACAACAATTAATATTATAACAAATACAATTCATTCAACAAAAAAATTTTATTCATTTATTATTCCACAAGAATTATTATCTAAATATTTTTATTATATTCAATTTATTTCTGTTTATTCTATTAATGATACTTATCTTTTTATTTTAAAACAACCTCATTTACTTATTTTATTTGATTCTATTTCTTCTATTCAAGCAATAATTCCAATTGATCTTTATGTTTTAAATAATACTATTTCATGGGAATTTGATAAAGGAATTTTTATATTATTTCAATTATCAACATCTTTACTTCATATTTTAGTTTATAAATATCCTAATTTTACATTACCAATTTATGATTCTATTGAAATTATTCCACCATTAGAAAATATTCAACCAATTAAAAAACAAATTAAATCATTATCTACACAAAATTTAAAATCAAATCAATTTATTGATTTATCTAACTCAATTAATTCTTTTAATATTCTTTTAACTAATATTAAAGAAAATTTTATATATACATTAATTGGTTTTTCTAATCAAATAGGATTATTAACTTGGAAAATTACTTATAAAAATAATTTATTTACATTTCAATTAATTAAATCATATTCATTAATTAGAAATAATTCTATTGATCTTCATTCATCAATTCCAATTCAATTTACATTATCATTTCCATCATCTGATTATTCTTTTCCATCAACAATAATTATATTATGGTCAAATTTTATTGTTACATTAACTAAATCAGATTCTAAAGATCCATGTGAAATTATAAATGATAATGTTTATTCAATATCAATTCCTTTCAAAAATATTTTATTAGTACAACAAACTGAAAATATAATTATTCGTCATTTAGATTCACTCTTTTATACATTTACTATTCCTATTAAACTTTCTTTATTCTTAATATCTCCTCCTTATTTAACTATTCTTTCACCAGATTTTCTATCTTTACAATCTCAAATACAATTTAATCATCCTTTTTCATTAAAAAGAGGTCTTTCTTTTTTATCAGATTCAAATGAAGTTTCAAATTCAACTTCACTTCTCAGTCCAAATCTTCATTCTCCAAATTCTCTTTCAACTTCAATAACACCTTCAATAACTCAAGGAATTATTAATGAAAATGAATTTAATCAATCATTTAATAATTCATCTGGAATTATTCCATTAATAACAAAAGATATTACAATACCATTATGTGAAGGATTAAAAGAATATAATTATCTTGGAGAAATTATATTAGTAGAATTAACAAATGGAAAAGGAATTAAAGAAATAGAAGAAGAATTTGGAAATGATAAAAAAATATGGGAAAATGAATTAATAAAATGTATGTGTAAAGTAACAGAAGGATATCATGATAAAAAAATTGGATATACAACATATGAAACAGTTGTAAATTATATTTCAAAAAATGAAAATTCAAGAAAAATTATTTTAAATGCATCAACATTAATAAAAAATGAATATTGGAATGAATTATTTGAAATTGTTGATTCACCAATTGTTATATTTATTGATTGTTTAGAAAAAGAAGAATATGAAGATGCTATTAAATGTTTATTAATTATTATTGAATGTTATAATAGACCTGTAGCATTACAATATTCTATTGAATTAATTCAAACATTATTTGAAAAAAATATACAACTTCAATTAATACCAGAAATAGTATCTATTTTTTTTAAAGATATAAATATTATTGTACCAATAGAAGAAAGTATTATTAGTAATTATTTATTTGAATTAATTAAAAGATGTATTTATCAATTATTAGAAAAAAATTCTTTTGAAATTCTTTATAAATTCTGTGAAAAAGATAATCCATTTTTAATTAAATGTTTTAATATTGATTCTCCAAATGAAATTGATATTTTAGATGGTTTAAAAAAAGCTCAATATTTTGTTAAATTACATTCTCCTTATCATGTTTTATCTTTTGGTAAAATATTACTTGAAAATAAACATTATATTCAAACTTTATTATTTGGTATTTCATCTAAATTAAAAGCATTACTTATATTTGATCAATCATATTATTATCTTGAATTACTTAGTAATGAATTTCAATACACTAATCTTGATCTTGCTCAATTACTCAAAAAATATCGAGATCTTTCACAAAATATTCAATCTTCTTTATTATCTTTATAACAATTAATTATTATTTTATTTTTTTTTTATTTTATTTTTATTTAATTATTTATATTTTGTATTTTTTTTAATTTATAATAAAATAAAAACAAAATTAATAATATATGATTGTGTTATTTTCTTTTTTTTTTATTTTGAGATTAACCAATTGTAATTATTGTTAATTTACTATTGGTATATCCATATCCTTTAATAATTCCAATAGCACTCTCCTCCATTTTAAATGGTGCTTTTTCATATTGAACTAAAATTATACTATCAACTTCACTAACATCTTTTCCATTTAATATTAATTGACTAATTGCACCATTCATTGGATGGAATGATGGATTATGAGCACAACTCTCAATATAATTTCCAAGATAAATTTCTTTTCCTATAATAAGTCCAACACCTAAATAACACATTAAATTATCAACATGACTATGTTTTGCACAATCAATTACTTGGTTAATAAATTTTATATCAATTTCATCTCCTTTTTTTGATTTAATTATAAATTTAGATGTATCAGGGAATATAATACTTGGAAGATCACTTGGTCTAAAATCAAATGGAAGTAATTCTCTTAAATGGAATGTTCTATTTAATGTAACAATATGACAAAGGAATTCATCTCTATTAGAAAATTGATTTAAATATTGTCTACAATGTCCACATGGTGTATAACTAATTACTAATAAATCAATTTTCTTTTCTCCATGAATCAATGCATTATTTGTTGTACATTGTTCTCCATGAACTGAATATCCAATCCAATGTCCTGCTGATTCCATATTAAATCCAATATATGCATTTCCACTTTCTTTACAATAACAACATCCACCTACTGGAAATTGTGATGGTTTACAAAGTGCATAACATGATCCAATACAAACTAATGGTTTTAATGTTTCAACTAAAAGTTCAATTTCATCTTGTCCTTTATGTTGATTTTTTAATTGATCTAAAAGGATTTTAGGGAAACACCCATTAAATTCTTTTCCTGAAAAGTGTTGTTCAAGAATTTCATAATCAGCTTTATAATTTTCATATTGTTGTTTAAGAACTTTTAAGTGTGACTTCAATGTAATTGACATTAAGAAAGGGGGGTTTTTAGTCTAGACAATAATAGTTTTTATATTCAATAGAACTTTCTAATTACTATCGAATAATGTGTTTATTCTAATTTTTTCAACAACTTGTTCTTTATTCGTCTTTTAATATGAGTAGAATCATGTAGAATACAATTTTTTTTTTCATTCTCTTTCTTTTTTTTGTTCATGAATAATAAGATATATAACATTGTTTATTTTCTCGTTTGTTTTCTGACTTCTTGTCTTCTTATCATTCATTTAAGTTCTTCTTTAGAACTGTTGTTCATTCTCCATACAGTTAGTGTTGTTTTTGTGTTGGTAAGGTAATGTGTAAGTAATGACAAAGCAATTATTTCTAAATAATATCCTTCCAATAGAGTTTTTAAGAATTTAGTTAGTATGAACAATGTTTTACTATTGAAACACAAACTATTCTAACAATTTTGAGTGAAATATATTAGAATTTATAAGAATTTATTATCTGATAACCAATTGGTGATGCTCAACCTCTATTTGTTGAAATAATACCTTATTTATTGTGGTTAGTGACACAACAATGTTGTATTTAAGATTAATGATAAAATTTTTGTTAACACAATAAAGTGCATTGATGTTTATGAATAATAAAATCGTCCAAATGCACACATAGTATTGTGTATAATCAATAGGGGTGTATTGGCATCATTTTGTTTCTAATTGTTGTAATGAATATAATGTTTTTCAATTTAGTGTTCAGAATTATCAAAGTTGTTATATTTAATTGTACTTCCAAGAAAAGAATAGTTTATGGAAAGTAGATTTAGCAAATCAACAAATAAATGAAAATAAATAAAGTAATACTAAAATCAAATGATCTAATATGGATAGTATTATTATATAATAAACAGTTCATTTAATCCAAATACTAAAGGAAAGTGTGAAAAAAAAAATAAAGTTAATTGTTTATTTTCAGTTTAATATTTGTTCTTTTGTACTTTATTGAATATAAAGTAAGATTTTAATAAGTACAAAGTTGTAAAATGAAACTACAAATAACAATAGTTTATTGGGTTAATTATCTTTTATATTGTATTTTGATTCTTTCATTAATAAGTTAGAGTGTTTCTGGTTATTAGATTTATTCTAACCAGATTGTTTAAGAGTAAAACTCTCATCTAAACTACATTTTCTATTAAAACTCTTCTTCAATAAGTTCTCTGTAATTAATTTATTGATATCAAACAGAAGGTGTTTATGAATGAAAGATAACTAACCTCAGGTAAATAAGATATGCAACAAACTTAACTAGAAAGAAGTTTAGTGGTTAAATTTAATAACACATCGAAACAAATAATTATTTCAATACACTGAAAATGTTATCATAATAACTATCAAAGTTAAATCAACAAAATATGTTTTAATGGGTTTTTCATATTCTGATTGTTGTTAAATTGTTAAGGTTTAATGTTTCATTTCTTATTAAAGTATTTTTAACACATAGAATTTCATCAATTGAAATATATTCTCATTCAATACAATCTTCTCAGTTAAGAATATACTTATATCAATCAAATCTAGTATAATTTGTAAATTATTTGTTGATTTAAACAAATACTTTTAACATTAGATTAATCAGTAATATATTTATTATATTTACATGGTAGTTTAATAAATGAAATAATACAACATAATCATATAAGTGAATAAATTTATTAGTTCTATGAATGAATCTAAAAGTAAAATAAAGAGAAGAAGCTAACTTATGTCAAGTATAACTCAGAAAGAAACAAACCACAACAATTAATCTTTTTTAGAAAATAACAATTCCAATTAAATTTACAAATGAATGTTAATATTTATTTTTATAATACTAAACATAAAAATAATTATAATTGTGTAATTTATAGTCAAAATGGCATACCTTATTTGATTGAAATATAAGTTTATAATTTCTTATAACAATTTACTCAAGATTAGTATTTCTATTTTGTTCATTCTAAATGAAGATGTTTTAAATAAATATAATACCAAATATAAATCTATAATTTCATTGTTAATTCATACTATTCCTATTAAGTAATTATTTATTCATTTTACTATGAGCAGTTAATATTTCATGCTCTTTTTGATATATTTGATTTATTTTTCTTATAAACTAATAAAAGTGATATTTGTTTCACTAACTTCAGTATTGAATTTTTTCTGTATAATTATATAAATTTACTCAATTTATTCATAGTGAGATGTTTAAATAACTGATTATTATAAGTTTATAATCATTATTAATATTTATTTTTAATTTATTTTATTGTATGAGTAGTTTTAATACAAAATACAACACATACAATCATATGGATTATTCTTTTTAAACACACTTTAACATTATAATTTCATTTTTATCTTTACATAAATAAGTTAAATTAACTCAATAACAATTAATGACTGTTCATTCTACTCTATTGATTCACTACTATTTCATTAATGAAAATGAAATAATTTATTGACACTTTCTATGGAATTATTAAATTATAATTTACATATTCTTGTATATTATTTATAATATTTATTTGATAATTTAATGCTGAATTTAATCCATTCATTGTTGTATTTTGAATCATATAATACAATGAAGTTATGAAATAAAAATACAATAAAGTGAACTGAAAAATAAAAAGTTAACTCAAATTCTTATTATTTGATAAGTTTATTTTGTTTTAACTGTTTTTTGTAAATTTGAATGTAGTGAATAAATTTAATTCATCTCCATAATAAATTTAAAATGATCTTGTTACTATAAATTTCTCTTTTTCTTTTCATTTATATTTTATTATCCAAAAACTACTACAGTAAATGCATTAAAGTCATTCAATATTAAAAAGAATGAATTTATTCAATTAAATAAAATATAAGATGGAATAATATTCAATATGTATAGAAAAAATAAAATATTAAAAATGAATAAAATGTTCAACAAATTGTAAATACAAATATTAACAATAGAACATATTCTATTATCTTGTATTTGTTATAAAAAAATCATAAATTGAGAAATAGTATTGGTATTATCATATTAAATAATAACAAAATATAAATGAAACAATCAATATAAGAAATAATATTCAAATACAATGACATTATTATGGTATTGAACAAATAAATCAAAAAATGAATGATAATATCATAAAATACTAAAAATATGTAATATATAAAAAGAATAAAACTGATCTATTAATTAATATGAATAATGATGCAGGACATAATATTAATTGAATATAATTGAATAAAAGAAATAAATATAAAGAAAAGAAGAACATAATAATAAAAATAAAGAAAATAAAAGATATTAAAATAAATATAGTAGTAATTTCAATCAATGAATTAATAAATGTGAAAGTATTAAATTAATTAAAGAAATTAAAATTGAAATTAACATCATAAAAGAAGTTAAAAACAACGTAATAAAAACATGATTTATGTCATTGAACATTGCTTCTACCACAAAGAACATACTTCGTATAACTAATAGAGAATGAAGAATGGATAAGATTAGTCTCCACTGAATAACGAGTGATAGATACTAATTCTATTAATACTTAACTGATATATATTATTGTTATTTATTCTTATTATTGTTATATTAACTTATTCATTCATTTATAAACATAACATAAATAAAATAAAAAATAAATAAAAAAGAATAAAATAAATATTTTATTATATTTTTATTTATCTTTTATTTTTATTTCAATTATAATAATTCATTGTGTTATGAAATATTTTTGATATTGTTTTCATCAATGTGTATTTCTTATTCTTTTATATGAAAATGATTGTTGTTTACAATATGAAATGTTTTATTATTTTCTTTATAAACACAAATATTATCACGATACCCTCTCCAAATGCAAATGATTAATCATATGATTGATTATACAACAAATTGCATTTTGTTGATTTTAATATCAAATTTCATCATTTCTTTTATTCTTCTTTTTGATTTTAATGAAAATAAAAATGGTTTTGGATCATATATAAAATCTCTAACTTTATCAATTTTTCCATTAATATATCTCAAAATTTATTTCCATTTGTATCTTCAATAATAATTATTATATGTTCTTTATTTATTATTCTTTGATTAAATACTGATGTATTAACATTCCAATTATCAATATCTGAATCAAATATTATATTCGATACTTTTCTATTTGTCCATTCTTCTATTTGTTTCATTTATTCAATTGTACTCATTCCTTTCATTATTCTTAATCTTTCTTTTTCTTGTTTCTTTCTTTTTCTTGTTTCTTCTCTCTTTCTGCTTCTTTTCTTCTTCCTCTCAAAACAATCATTATAATATGTGTTCCATTCTTGTTTCTTTTTGTTAAATTCTTCGGTGATTTTATATTTTTCTTCTGGTGTTCTGAATGGTTTATTTTTCATGATCATTTCTTCAATTGAAATGATTGTATTGATTATTTCATTCCCTGTTTTAATTAGTATTTTTTTTCATCACATTTACATTCTTCTATTATTTTGTTCATTTGATTCTTTATTATTTCAACTACTTTAATTGTTTCTTGACTTTTTTCTATTATTAGTTTTCTTCTTCTTTCTGTTTCATCATTTCTATCAAATATTCCTTCTCCTCTTTTAATAGCTTCTAAATATGTTTCATCTGGTTTTATTTCAAATATTTCATTTTTAATACTTCCTAAATAATAATGATAATGTTTATTAATATCATCAATTGATTGTTGAATATTTGGAAGTGTTTCTATTTCTTCTTTAAAGAAATGAGTGTTCTTGTTTATTAACTCATCCATTTTAATTTAATTAATATCAGATTAAAATCAGATAATTAAATAATTAAATACACATTTATAATACTCATTTTATTTATTATTTTATCATTTGAATAAACATCATTTCATTTTTATTATTTTAAATTAAATGTTATTTATTTTTTATTATTTTAAATAACATTATTATAAATAAAAATGAGAAATTAATAGATTTGTTTTCTATTGCCCATTGTTCAGTACAGATTATTTAATTTTTTTTAACGTTGTATTTTTATTATCTATTATGTGAGAATTTTATTTCTCATTTATTTAATGTACAAGTATTTCAGATATCTCTGACTTAAATATTCATCATTTAAGTTATTATCTGATTTTAATGAATATTAAAATTCTTCTCTTCTTTATTTTCTTATTTTAAGAAGAATACATAATTACTTCTACATTACGGTAGTCTGATTTTCATTTTATTCTCAACCACCAGACCCTTTTTCTTTGGTAATCTCATATTAAGTATACCTGTGTCCTAACAAGTAATACCATCATCATATAAATAAGTAGACTTTTAATACAAATGTATTTAATCAACATAAATAATAAACACTGGTATTCTTGCAGTATTGAATAAAATGTTTTTCTAACAAATGGCAACATCATAGTCAGACTATAACTGGGGATTCGAGTGTTAGAGTTATTTTAGGGTTGCTAACTTAGAATCTTAATTAACATTATTATATAATAAAATTAATAAATTAGAGAATAATAATGCCTAAGAAAGAAGAAGAACAAATCTATCAGAAATAATGATAAAATCACAAAACATAGACTGGGACGAGAATGAAATAGGAATGAAAACACAATTAAAAAGAAATCAAATTTAGTTTATTTAACGAAAGTGATAAATAAATGATGAGAAATTAATAAAAGTAAAACAAAAGAAAGTAGAAATGATAGAAAAATAACAGATAGTGATGTTATTATCTGAAACAAAGGAGACAGTTACAATAAGATAAAGAAAAAGAAGAGATAAGTCAGGTCAAACATTAAACAACAATAAGATGAAATAAAATAAGAACAAAGAAAAAAGGATAAATAATACACAACAAGAAAAATAACATTAAATATAATGCCTCAACATAACAAAGAGATTTAATAGTGAAACAAAAACTGATAATAAATACACAACATGGATGTATCATCATATTGAATATGAATAAAATAAACTATAAAAATGAAAATAAAAAAATAATAAAAAATATGAATATAAAGAAAGAATAAACAAACAATAAGAAACGAAAACACAACAAATAAATAGATTACTAAATGAAGTAATTAATCTTAAACTGATTTTTTAATAAAATAGAGAATATTTGAATAAAAGAAACAAGAACAAAGAAATAAAATAATTTTAAAATTAATTTCAATAAATATGAGTTAATACAAAAAGTATCAAATTAATTAATAAATTCAAAAAGAAATTAACCATACAAACGAATTTAAAAATGTTCTAATTAAAATTACGAAAGATGTTATAGAGCATTATCATTACCATAACCAAACATACTCTACAGAACTGATAAATAACAATATAAGATTATTCTCCAGTGAGTAACGAACAGTAAAGAATAGCTCTATAACACTTAATTAACTACTTTTTATTATTTTTCAATTTTAGATATTCTATTCGACTCTGTTTTTTTTATTATTTAAAATAATTTTGAACGAAGACAAGATAACCACAATAGAACATATCCTATTATTTTATATTTGTCATAAAAAATCATAAATAGAGAAACATGACCATATTGGCATTATCATATGGGTTAATAAGAAAATATACATGAAATAATCAATATAAAAAATCTCCATATGAAACAGCGTTCCAATACAATGACATCACTATGATATTGAACAAACAAATAATGCCAAAAGTGAATGACAA